>NC_092628.1:30769409-30830049 GCF_039555335.1 Amphiura filiformis
CATCTATAGGCTTATAGTGACTTGATCGTTCGTAGTTTTAAATAAATATTATAAAATATTAGAATATAAAATATTTGAAAATAATCTAGACAATTATGATTTCCCAATGTCTAGTTTCACTATTTACTGTTCACTTAATAGTGGTCAGAATTGTAATTATGAATACTAATAACTTGAATTCGAAAGAGCCTGACGATTTATCACACCGCCCACACGTTAGGTTCGTAACAAGGTCAACGTGCACTTTGTGGTCCGTTTCACTTTACATTTGTAATCCTGCGTACTTTGTCCTTTTACATTGAAGAATAAATCGGTAGTATAGTCTTTTAATTTAAAACATTAATAAAGTTAAAAGTTTGAATAACTTCATGGCAGCAGGTTGGTTTTGGTTTCTGAAGATGGGAGATTTAGGTACATTGATTTGAACGAGACGTGTGTTAATTAAATTGGCCTGGGTAAATTAAAAACAGCACCAGAGGTCGTACACCTTTGGTCTTAAAATACAAAGACACGCAGCTCACGATTTGCTATGCGACAAATGTCCATTGTGAAAAGATAACCTTTTAATTTTAAGTATGAACGCTTTTATTGTTTCCTTCCTTCCTTTTACAGGTCTGTGCAACTCGAGTTTAATACTGGGACCTCAAAGGCAGATCCATTATCTGTGCTGCATGCAACCATAGACCCTGAAAAAAGAATAGGGTCTATGATGCAACTACACTCCTTTTTCGCGAAGTGTTTGAAATAGACTATACCTAGGGTCTGTGACCATCCCTTATAAAGTATTCGACAAGGCTCACATACTCGTGCTTGTCTTTCACATAAGTATAAGTTTTTCAGTCAAGTTGACGACATGACAACATCCTCCAGACAAAGTCCTGACTTAGTGCAAAATACAAGAAGCATTACATAAATAGATCAATACTTACCACCAGACCACTCTCCACAACTGGAAGCAGGGTTAGCTTGCAGCCACTGCTGACACCGTTACCCTTGAGTGATCCATGTCTCAAATGACTGCAATTATTAGAAATATTGGATGAAAAAATGCCAAAACGTTATTCACACACGTTCCAAGTAGTAAACTTTTAAATTAGTATTAGGTGACAGCATATAGACTGTAGTACTAGGACAGAGGTATTGGGATTGGTCATTCGTCGATATGTTTGAAGGACTGATCATGCATAGGTCAATCCTTCATGTAATATTTCGTGTAAGAAAGCCTAAGCTATTCCTAACCCTAACCCTAAATTTCGTGTATCATAATTACATGCACCTTATAATTCAATAGCCTCATTGCCCTTTGTCTGATTCGGCACGAATTTTAAAAACACGTGTCCTTCACAAATGAAAGCAGGACTACGCGCGCATACTGACAGGCAAAGAACAATGCCAACTGTCGACCAACTGTTTGCTATGATGTCACATATATTATCTAGAAATATGTACATATACAAACATGGCAAATTGAACTATTGATTTAGAGATCCCAATTTTCGCAGGATCTATGTGAATCCTATTTATGGTATCTCGTGCTTCCAGGTAAGTTCTACAGATGGTCATCTGGAAGGATCAGTACCATTAATGTATAGCATACCCCCATATTGCCATCGCTGATCTATTCGATATGCCCACACAATAAAGTATTAAAGAGATATCCCGGATAAGGGTCTGGCGGGAACACCACTCAGTATGAGGTCATTGCGAGGGCAAACGGAAAGTCGCCCCTTGGACCAGTGGTGCCAATCGGGCACACTCTTACACTACTTACTCCCCCACTCATCATCAAAACCTGATTACGTATAGAACTATAAAATGCAATTCATGTAGGCTATATGTTGTCATGGTTATAATGCAGAGTGGCCAGAAATGATCAGATGATGACCGCCAACGCGCACATCCGCAAGCAGTGCTTGAGAATGTTGAGAATGTGGAGCTAGCACAACAAATCGGAAAGAGAAACTCAGAATAATGCTTTAGATAAGGACGTATTTTTTTAAATCTGAAAATATTAAAATAAATGATATAAATTACGTTAATTTCTGTTTAAATATCCTGAGCTAACCAAATGTAAAAGCCACTTTTAAAAGTTTATAGCTCAAGATATATATCCAACATTCTTTACCCTGTCACAGAAAAATAAGTAATTGGTTGAAGATACACCATCCCCAGGACCAGAATAGGGAGGGGGGCACTATTTATTGTATACCTACTTGAAGATGTAATGCAAACGCTTACAGAGACGCTGGACGCCTCTTAAATGAACACTATAATATAACTGACACATACTTCAAGCGATCATTAAAGCCCAAGGCTACATGCATTTGCATAATATTGACACAAAATGGGTATTACTATTATTGTTATTTGCAGTAGCAAACTGTATAGAAAGTCGATTTAAAATAAATATTAATATTATGTGTATGTGATGAGGGGTTGCCAATGACGCTTTCCATATTCATCGCTTGTTCACATATGTATTAACATTAAACATAAAAAGTGTGATTGGCGGGTTTTTGGCGTGGACGCGTTTGCTGGATTCGCTTGCGCAAGATTGGTCGATATCGGTCATTAAAATCTATCATGTCTATAGCAATTGGAAAGTTTCGGACAGAAAGATGCACAATGGTACACTATAGCATATACACAGGCTTACTATATTTTAAATCGAGCAAGAATAATTATTAAGGCGCTAGGCTATATTTATGTGTATATGATGTAGCATTGATTGATTGATAGGCCTACTAGAACCAGCTCATAAACTTTTATAAACTTCTAAAGAGTTTAATAACCATTTAATTAGTAAAGATAACTAAATACGTACGTATACCATGTGTAAAGTCATAATAGTATACATGACCTGATCTCGAGCACCTACTATAGTACTAAATAATCTGACATGCAGAAATGAGAAGAATATGAGCAACCAGAATTTAACATCACAATCTTGAAACGCACTTTGTGGCTTTTATCATTGACATTTGTACAGTCTATGCTAATGGTCATGATGGTTTAGCATAGCAACGAACTCTACTACGATATCAGCATCGTGCTAGTGTATACGTACATACTTAGTTATAGTAAATTAAGATCATTTATTTACAGTAGGCCTACATGTACTCACGTTTCACGAAAGAGCAGTGACAGGCGTTCCTTAGGCAAACGTAATTGGCGAGCTATTAAACATTTCAAATTGTCCACTGAAGCTTCATTATCAACATCAATAGCAAAATGACCTCCAGTGGTAGGATGGACCTGGAGGGTCATAGTGGGGCCTGCTGGCATCTGTGGCGGTGCTGGTGCCATTGGTTTTACTGGTGGTGCATCCATGGCCTGGTTTTTATGGACCACGACTGCCCAAATAGCAGCCGTAAAATACAGGTATATCCAACGTACATGTACTCCCTACAAAACAACACCTACGGCCTTCTTTTCTCGGTAAACCCAATTTCAGTGACACTGACCAAAATTGGGTTGGAGGTCCCCAGCTTCGTAGCCTAAGCGCACGGTGTGGGACCCGCTGAGCCTTGCAGCACCAGCCCTTGATGGATTTACTGGTGTGACATCTTAGATCCTGACTGACCACACTTGCTATGCATATACCACCACCAACACGAAGTTTCTCTGAAAGAAATCAACACAGAGAGAGATCTTTAGACGATGTTAACGCTATCAACTCTGGCGTAGTTATGGAGCGGTGTGTGTATTCGAGTGACTGTAATGAATGAATGAAATTGAGTCAGGCAGCACACACACACTGTGAATGACAAATGCTGAATACTCAAGCGTATGCACACGGCACTGTGTAAATCTATTCACGAGAGACAGAACCCGTAGGCATAATGAGGTCAACAGCCGCCGCCGTGGTGAATACCACCGAACTCGCTCACAAGAGCTAGGGGGCGCGCCATGGAATTATTCATGGGCCAGTTTCCAGTATTCCAGGGTATCTCAATAATTACAATTTGACACACGCACCCACCCCGACTGGATGACACACCAACATACATACATACAGCCACACCCGAGACGAAACAACAATCATGATGTGAATAATGATACGGTATAGGTAAAGGTACGGTATACGGGAAACGATGATGCATGGTAAAAATGGTCAACAATTTAATAAAGCCATTTGTAAGCTATTGTAGCCTGATAGGCCTTAACTTGGGGGGCATTCAGAGATGTTGTATATTTTTTCTGGGATTATACCATCGAAAATCTCTCTTAAACATATCTGAACTAATCCATCTCTACATGACCATGTGTAACCGTTGTGTTTGAAAGTTCGTAGGCTATTTCATGAGAAAATCGAGATATTTAAAAAAGATCCGATAATATTTAAGGCCGTGTAAAAAAAATTTTGGTTCTCGTCCCTCCCTCCTCAATTTCGGATCAGATTTTTTTTTGATTTTTAGATAATTTTTTAAGACTTTGGAATGATTTATGAAATCTTCATACATATAAATAAGTTTATTAGAAACAACATCACTTAATCTTTTTGTGGTACTCTAGGGGTTTATCCCTCAGAATCTCACATTTGAAAAAAAAAAAAGGGCCTCATCGTTTCCTCGAGCACTGTTGGAGAAGACTGAAAACTACTGACAATGCTAATTTTACATTGAAAAAAAAAAAAAAAAAAAAAAAAAAAAACCTCCTCCCTCATGAGAAAAGAAAATTTCTGGACGAGAACCAAAACATTAAGCCTTACCCAACATTATGGAAAAGCAACGGTAATCTACTTTTATAGAAATGGCTATGAGAAAATGAATTTCAGGAGGGCAAAGCCCCGCACGGTCAGGGCTATATGGGTGTGCGGAGCAAAGCCGAAATGGCGACTGATTCCTTGGTGTGCCCATTGGACAACAAAATGGAGGCTCCATTTGCTCGTTGGCGTGCCAAGCTTTAATTGCTTGAAAGTTGAAGTTGTGGCCCAAATAATTTGCTTACCCTCTTTTGAGGCTTGCCAAACTGTTTTCCCCTCCCTAAGCATATCATGGCTCCACTTCAACTTGCATGGCCGCACTTGCTATAGTGGCAAGCCACGGTTAGGGACCTTTATTTAACTTATTTTCCCCCATTCTAATCATTCATTTCAAACTGACAGACATCAAGGGTCTGAAGAGATGATACAGGGCTCAAGCTTGATCGTTCCTCGGCAATGCCCGCAATTGCCCGACCACCATGCAACTTTAATTATTTCACTGGCTGCTAGCTAGCTTCTATTCAGAAGCCACATACATAACATACAATAATACGAATGCAATGCCGCATGCATCATCAGTCATGAACTTTTGATATATCAAAACTATGACGTCATCTAAATCACTATGGTAACGCCGATGAGGAAAAAGATGAGATACCATGGCGGCAGTGATGATGATGGCAAACTAGTGAACAGGTTTGCTTTATATTTTGTATGCAATACCGGGATGCAATAGATGCATCACTTGTTCTTGTATTGTATACATACACTATTAACATTTTTTATTGTTTTGAGGCATAAAAGAAACATGTTAAACTACATCACAAAATACACCACCAACATTTTTGTTTCGTTATAATCTCCCAGGGGTATAATCTCCGTCTTTACTGATTTTTTTCCTGCTATTGCTCACCTTCTTCATGCTGTTAAGTGTTAGAATTGTGAAGTGAAAATGTGGTATTCACTATCGCACTGGTGATAGAAAATGTCAATTTATTCTTAAGGGGACTTCGTCAAATGCAGGTGCTTGCATGTGAATTGAGTATATATAATATTGTTCATTGGGAACATAGTGGTTTATGAAGGTAATATCAGAGCATTTACCTTTTCGGGGCCCTGGGCCAGGTCAGAATTTTTTGAGGAAGGCATGTGCACTCAAGTGTTCGAGCATATTATTTTTGTTCCCCATTTCAGTAGGAAGTTTGCGCGAATTTCAATTCTGACTATTTTAGTCCAAGATCAGGGCCGGATTTATCCTTGGGCCAGATGGTACATCTCCAAAATTGTCCTGTGCATATTCCTTTTAGCACGAATATTCCTTATTTTGGCCGAAATATGGTAAAATTGCACGCTTCGCGCGCACGGCCCTTTGCATAGCAAAATTCACCTTCATTTGGGGCTAGATTACTCTGAATTTAATCTGAATTTAAAATATTTGCTTTTCGCGCCGCCACTATAGATCTCATAATTATACCCAAACCAAAACTGGGCACTTAAGTTGTACATGCCTTCCTCAAGGTGAGTTTGGGCCCTTTGGGGGCCTCCAAATTTTGGCCTGGCCCAGGGCCTCCAAAAATAAATCCGGCCCTGCCCAAAATGAAGGTAATTTTGTTATGCAATGGACTAGTGCGCGCGAAGCGGCGAAAATATTTGCAATATTACCATATTTTACCTAAAAATGAACACGCACAGGGCAATGTTTGGGGCCCCCCAAATTCAGAAGAATCTATATCATGTAGTAGGCTAAGTGACCACCGATTGAAGTGTATACAGAAGCAAAAGACTTGCCAGATGTTTTCCTCCAAACTACATGTACCAGGACATCACTATTGCGTCATTGAGGAGCTCCTCTTGAGTCAGTGGCATGACTCGGTCCTAATGCAATTTTAAAATGTCCTTAATAGCCTTAAGAATCTAATTAAGAGCTTCTTGCGTCACCTTGAGTGGAATGTATGTGGACTGGGGTAATGGCAATGAACTTAATGAGCTAAAGGTGTGTGGGGGTGTGCGAGTGTGAATTATCTGTCAAACTATAGCCCATCATCACAGGCATTTACAATAGACAGTGGACATACGTGGATGTCTACACTTTCTCACTTACCTCAAGAGGACGTAAATATAAGTTGCTTTAATCAATTTCAGCTCGGAAGAAACTGAATGGAATTTATAAACACTATTATGTACAATTAAAAATATATATCTTAAAGATATACATTTTTGATCTTTATAATTGCCATAAATATATCTTTTCCAGATAATTTATAGTAACTTTATTAAAGTTCCCCAAGATGCCAACAGCGCACTCTATAGTTTTACAAGTTGCAGATAATTTCAAAAGTTTTTCCCTATTCTCCTGACAATAAATATTGTTTTTTATAAAGTTGTTTTTACAGAGGGCGCGCGAGCATGAGCCGGGCTGGCGTTACAACGTATGTCTTACAGTGTGAAAAAAGACAATGTTTATAAAAATTGTATATTATATTAAAAAAAGTTTTATACATTAATAAATCAGACTAAATGTTGAAATAAACCGACAAATTAGAAATCTAACATGGAGGACCAGGCCCGTCGGAACCGGTGCGGCAATGGCCGCACCACTTTTCAGCCTAGAAAATTTAATTGTTTAATGTCATAGTTTCGCAGTTTAGTTCTAATACACCGTTAAAATTGTATATTAATTTTCAAAAGTTCTCTGACTTCAAGGACCTTAGACCCCTCATGAGGGCTCTGCTCCTTCAAACCCCGCTGGGTTTTTCGCCCCAGACCCCAACTCTATCGGAAAAAAAAAAAAAATCGTTTCGACGGCCTGAGGACTGCATGGTTTTCATTCAACGAAACATAATAGAATATAAATTTAGTATATTCTTGTGAATGAATACTTCAGTATAGAACATGCCACAATTCCTTTTATTTAGTTTAGTTCTAACATACCGTTAAAATTGTATATTCATTTTCAAAAGTTCTCTGACTTCAAGGGGGCTACACCCCTTAGACCCCCATGAGGGGCTCTGCTCCTTCAAATCCCGCTGGGGATTTCAACCCCAGGCCCCCACTTTTGGCCGCACCTCAAACCATAAACCTAATCTGTTTTGTTTTGAATCCTGTCACAATTTTTTTTATAAGCAACATAAAAAAAATCGACAACAGAGCCATGCCGAGACGGGGGAGTATCGATTTTAGATTGACCATGTTGACTATTGAGCAACTTTGAAATTATTTCTATTCAGAATTTATAAGGTAAACTTGTAATTCTGGAAAACGATTTTCTCAAATTTTGCTAAAACGAATGGACAAATTGCACCTTTTCCAGGTGCTAGTATTTTGAGAACATTTTGAAAAAGCAAATCACTTTAAAATATTATTTATACCCAAATCCTGAGAATACACCCATAAATCTGCTTCCCATCCTATCACCTGACAACCCCCTGTGTTAGTGGCCACCTGTTGTTGAAATCGTGCCAAAATTCCAAGAATGCGAGTCACTTTGTTCCAAGCACCTGCGTCCTAGGTAATTAAAGTTCAAGTCACTAATCCTTTCCGTTATCGTATTTCATTTAAATAGCTGGATCTCAAGTTGTCATACCATTCAAGTATACGTACGCAACTCCGTATTGGATGATTTGGTGTTTATAACTCAATTAACCCTAGTACTACTATTCTTTGTGGGGATGGGGTACCAACCCTAAGGTTTTTCATCCAGTGCTTGTGTTTACACCCAACATGACCAAATGACTTAAGCTAATCGTAGATCCATCCTTTGCGTTAAATTCTAGTGATAACATTGTTTACCCACCACCTTCACTGGCAGGGGGGTAGGTGGTACGAAGGGGAGGGGAGTGGTTACCAACCTCTTCATCCGGCATACTAAAATGCCGTTAAATGCTCGTAATACACCCAAATGTCTCTGCTAATCGTAGATCCACTCTTTTAGTGACCAAAATGTTTATCCATCACCTTAGCCGGGGATATAAGAGCCAACCATCAACAAAATATAAAGGGGTGGTATAGGGGTTGGTAGAGAGTAACCAAAAGTTGTTGTTGTTGTTTTTTGGCTCTTGTAAAATCATTTTAGCGACTATGGACCATTCATATTCAGCAAAAAACCCGGTGAAAATCGCATGATTCTTTGCCAAATATCAATTTTGCTTATATATACCTACTTTTGTACAGGCAGAATTTCACAATTTATTTTGCAAGGGCTCGCGTACGCACATGATGACGTCATAGCGATATTACATTGGGAATGTTTGTACTTATACGACTGGATAGTGGAGACGTGTAACTATAAATTGGTACCATAAAAAGTATATTATGGCGTATAATATAGAAAAATAGTAGCAGTTATTACTAATATTATTTCAACATTTTGAATAAAGAATAACAAAATTAAAATTTGACGGAAATCGTACATTAACGTTTTGAAAATAGCAGTTGATAAAGCTATCAAGGTTTTGTAAATTATGCAACGTTCGTGCGACGTTCATCATACATGTAGTTGATCGATAGATCAAAGATCAAGATAAATGAAGAGAAAATCCGCCTCTTTTATAGTCCTTCATCAACAGACAGATGATTAACAGTAATTTCTGTTCAATAAAAACTTGGGCGTTAGCAACGAATGTCTATAAATTACAACTATTTTTAGACATTCTATTTCGATGAACACCCAGGATATCAAGAATGTCTTGATTTAGATATTTTTCAGTTTGCGTTGGCGAGTGTCACTTTTTCGTGGGCGTTTGATTATTTTAGGGTTCGCTAAAATAACTAACAATAGATAGAATAGTAACATGACAAATGCCCGTTTGTTATCTTCAATAGATAAATTTAGAAAATCGTTAGACTTGATTGAAAAACAAAAACAACGATGAAACAGTTTTTCTGAATAAGAAAGACAAATAATGGGTAAAAACTTTGGATGGTTGGATTTAATGGCGCTATATCATGTATAATGGTTATTCAGCCATTTGAGCCATTTACCAATGCCGTTATTACAGTTAATCCGGGAGTCAAACCCGGAGAAAACTTGCTAGTACGGTATATGGATTGGAAACCAAATGAATGCACATAGAGCCACCTGAAAGCCAGGAAGGTCCAGGACTCGAACCCGGGACCACTAGCAAAGCAGAACACAGAGAAAGCCAATGACAATACGCAAACTTGCTCATCCCCTGGTAAATACAAAAAAACTATACAGAGTTCGAGTGCCATCCTGTTCAACAAAGTAAAGTTTTATGTATTTGCTATTACATAAATAAAAATTACATATGAACATACTTTTTAGACAAAGAAGGTAAATAAAAACAGAGCAAATATACATCTGAAAGATATGTTACAAAACATCTCAAGATAATGTACGTAACATTTATTTCCAAAATAGCATTTTCAACGCATTTGGTCTGAGCTGAATTTAGAAACAAACTGTGAGGTGTTAAGTATTGAAAATCACGACATGTCTATAGTTAGATTTTCAGTCATAAACAGGAAGTAGTTTAAAATTAAAACATAAAATGTCTTGACTCTTGACAACGTATGTGATAACGAGCATTGGCATTCAAATATGTTTGTTTGTTTGTTTAAACGGTTGCTCCGTGCGGAGACACACTTGAGCCCTGATGAAGATAAAGATCAAGGAAAAGAAGGCTACTCCCATCAATTGAGTACTTTTACTGACAGCATGTGCGTCAAGAGAAATGAAACTTGCTTTATGTGTGTTGTCTTATACATATGCATTTGTGTGCATTTTCGTTCTCAAATGTTTGAAATAAAAAACAAATGAAGTTCTCTTGTCCATTCTCCTGGGGCTCCGGAAAAAAAATTCACTCTTTGGCAAAAGTGATGTTTTTTGTATTTTACAGATAACTCAATATCGTCCATATGAAAAAGTTTAAACTGTTATTTTGGTTTTTAGTGGCAGAAATTGTGAGCAAATGTCACAATTTTTCCATTTATAATAAAATCATTGGATGATGAACATGTTGATGGTATCTTCTGGAGTTTAGTTTGCGTTTGATAAAGTCGAAACAAGTTCTTTTTGTAAACTTCATTCTATGGAATTAGAGGGCAACTTTTTCGGTGGATTCAAAACTTTTTGTACATGCGTAAGCAAATGATTATTTTCAAAGGTGTAATTTTTGAATGGTGTAATGTGCCTTCTGGTGTTCCTCATGGCTCTGTTCTTGACCCGGTTTTATTTCTTCTGTTTGTTAATGACTTAAAGCAATATTTAACATTTTCAAACAAAATAGAAGCATTTCTTTGCCATAAAATGTTAGCTTTTACTGTCAGATATATCCCTTTATTTTTGAGCTGAACAACTTGAAAGCAAAGTCGAATTTACTACCAGCGCACTTTTGCTTGTCGCCAATACGTACCACTCTTCGGTGGAATTGTGGTACGACCCTTTTTCGGTATCACCGTCCCGCACGCCG
Source organism: Amphiura filiformis (assembly GCF_039555335.1). Lineage (NCBI taxonomy): Eukaryota > Metazoa > Echinodermata > Ophiuroidea > Amphilepidida > Amphiuridae > Amphiura > Amphiura filiformis. Next base: position 30,780,546 of record NC_092628.1, read on the forward strand.
TGACGTACTGTGTGTTATGCCCGGTGTTATGAACATCGTGTATGCGTTCGACTAATAATTCCATCGTAATAATAAAGCGCTGAATCAGCCTTTTTTCAAAATGGTTTACAAAACTACGTTCTAGAGTCTTGTTTTTGCAGGGTATATTGGTTTAATTCAATTTAATCGTGTAAAAAAGGGAATTTTAAAAATTCAGTTCTTCTGCAAATGTTATAATATGGCTTTAAATGGTGTAGTTTCTTCTCTCTTTTCCAATTTGCTGGTGGTAATTCAATAAATTGTCCGTCTTATCTATGGTGATTTAGACCATAAGATTCTTCAGCAGGGCATTGAAAATAGTTTCCAGTGGTCAGTTTGTAACAAACTTCCTTTGCACCTTTCAAAGTGTTCCACCAAGTACATGATTAGATCTAAGTCTCCTAAATTCTGTATGTATTCAAACTGCTTGGAGTTACTTTCAGTAAGAACCTTTCTTTTGACTCTCATATTGGTAATGTTGCTAATAAAATTTCTCTGCTTTTTGGTTTCATAGTTAGATGTAGCAGAAATATGGCTTCTGATGCTTTGCTTAATCTTTACAAATCTCTCATTTTGCCGCATATTGTTTATTGTGTTTGTGTCTGGTCTCCATTTCAAAGGAATCATATTGATAGGTTTTCATAATGGTTTTATTGAAACTATTTATTCATGTGCAGGATGAGTGGGCACTTCTGTGTTTGGACGTTTACATTCTCTCATCCTGAATTAGTTGCTTTTGTCATCATTTGCTCATGTATAAGAAATGTAAAGTGTGTGTATTGTTAATTTTTTACTTTTGTATTTTGCAAGTAATTCAAATAAATACTATTATTATCATTTTGAAACATTAATCCTTCTTTCATGGTGAGTAATTTCAGATCACTTTAAGAATGGTTTTGTTTGGAAGAAAATGAGACTATTTACCTTTGAATTCAGGTAATGGCGAACAGTAACCAATTCTACATGTTCTATGGTAACCGATGTGGGATTGGCCATGAAACAATATCATATCGGGGACACGAATCTCAATCGTCAATCATAGCAATATTATCAAAATTCTTATTTCAATTTTTATACCTGTAGTAGAAAATGTTGAGGCTATTATCATTATAACGTTCGCCGTTACCTCTGGATACAGATCGTGGGGTAATTCCCGAACGGTCGCCAATTTTTTTAACCCTGGGTGAAGTTAATGTTTTTACCAACTAAATTGTGGTTAAAAGCGTGGTCTTGCTTACGATGTTCTTCCAAAATCTGTAGCTTTCCCATTGATTTATTTATTTTGTACTTACAAGCCTGGGAGTAGTAAAGGTGTTCTCCATTCCACCACTAGGTGTGTGGGTGTGGGTATATGTGCAGTTTAGATTAATTTCATGTGCGCACACTCACCATGGCAGTAATAAAAATTCAAACGGAAATTGGGTATCTGTCTTGATATAGACTATAAGAACAATGTTAACTTGCAGTGCTATTTTGTAGTGTTATGTTGCGCCTTTGCGCTGACAAATACCCACCTGAAAAAGTCGGATATAATAATAATCTAACTTCTATCAGGTTGGTTGTCACTTGTCAGAGCATTTAATAACGTAAACACACCACACAAAAGTATTGCAACATTGCTGAAGAAAGACGAAATCCGCAAACTGTAGGATTGATCCAATATCCTGTTGATTTCACATGACGTTCTGGATGGAAATGTTCTTTGCATGAAATAAGTAAGATTAGGCTAATAAATGTGATGGAAGATGTCCCCTGTGGTGATATCATGTACCTATTTCAGTGCTTACAATGGCGGAAAGACAGAAATCAGTTTGAATACAGAGACGAAGAAGCGTTAGTCCACATAATGTACAGATGTCTCAGATTGGTCGTCAAATGGTTTAATTGGTTTCTGCAAGGTATCAGGAAAGTCTTGCAAGAGTTGAGGGACTCGGGAATCTTAATTGCAATAATAAGGTCATAAAGGACATAATGGCATTTAAACACGTAATGAACACATAAGACAATGTTTTGATGCGATTCAATGTCATCCAGTGCCTTATGGGGTAGCCATGTTCTTCTGAGTCACCCATACCTTGAAGGCGTCTGGCTTCTAAGACTGGTGAACACGTCCGTCATTATCCCACCACGATTTTCCTGATACCTGGCAGATACCAAGTAATCCATTTCGAGACCATTGCAAAGGCATCGGGATATTTTACGGACTAAAGTTTCTTAGTCTCTACATTCAAACAGCCTTCCGTCTTTCCTCCATTGAAAGGACTAAAATAGGCGCACGATGTCACCACAAGTGACACCTTCCATCCCATTTATTAGTATAACCATACTTATTTCATGCAAATAACATTTCAATCCAGCAGTACGTCATGTGAAATCAACAGGATGTTGGATCAATGTTCAACTTACAATTTGCGGAATTCTTTTTACAGCAAATGTTGCAATATTTTTTGTGCAGTGGGGGTGCAATGTAATTAGAATAATACAGAATGATAATGTTCATTATATTTATCAGTATATTTAAGTCCTTTCAACGATGTTTAAGTCTGCCCTATTAAGTTTATAAAATTCCTATTTTGTGCAAACCATAGTGAAATATAAACATACCTTTCGCGATGTCAATTTGCATTTTTTTGGACATTTGATTGGTCTAATAAACAATAAGCATCCGATTCTCATAGCCCCAGTCTACGAGTTGCTGACCACTTAGGCACAACATCTTTTGTGATCCTATAGCGCTATCGGTACCCGAAGAGTTACCGATGACACTTTTTATCGTCCCTGAACATTTGTACAGGGCATTCGTTTTTAATTTAAATGAAAACAATGACACTGTGCAACTGTTAATTATTGTGCTCGATACAATTTGTTATATCTCCAGGGAGTGATGTTAAGAGTCATCGGTAATCGGCACCTAACCGATAGTTTTATAGGACCAAAGTCGATGTGGTCCAAAATATACCATTTAGCGTCATTAATGGTTGCAGTGTTGTTTAGCCGCAGTACGTACTCTAACCAAGCTAGAATACCCTTCGCACCCGGGATCAGTGCCCTTTAATTTTCGGGGTCATGAATTCAGAATTTCGATCTGGCTAAGTTTTCAACAAAAGTAATTTAGCATGTCGAGGTGGGTGTGGTACTTGCTCAAACACGCAGAACCAGTAACTATTTTGACCACATACCACACACTCACCCACCATCTTTGATCTTCATACCGATTGACCTAATGTGATGTGATCGCTTCAAGCTGTATCTAACCCGGTAATGCGACGCTTAGTACTTTAATAGGTCAACGGTTGGAAAGCAACTCTGCAATATTTTGCTTATTTTATGTGCTCCATAGAGAAAGAACCACCAGTGATTATTTCGTGTTGGCTGTAACGAGATTTACAGTTGTAATTATTTAAGAAACGAATTAAATAAACATAATTAACGATAAGATTTACCCAAATACGCCAAGATTATTGCTAAAGGTCAAAGTTCATGTGGTCTCTATGCCTTTAGCGCACATTTAATCATGTATTAGAGATGCATGCATGCAAAGCACGTTTCAGTTGACGTCATGCACACACTATCGCCCATCGTATGTAACTGCAAGTGGAACTAGAAGTGCGTTGACATTTACATCACTTAAACCGTGTGCTGCAGTGCGAAGTACAGCAGCGCGGGAAAATTTTATCGCTGTTTACAAACAGTAGCTTTCCGCCGTGTGTGTCAGCGTTTTATATTATCAATGCAGTGTTAACTCGGTGCATCTTAATGCCATATTCACTACCTGACACCTACGATTGAAAAACTTATAATTGTTTTCATTAATATCCGTTTGCGACAAAAATGCAATATTTGAATTTGGGAAACGAACTGCTTCTCAATATAGCCTTATGGCCATCTTGAGGAGAAAAAGGACGACGTTGTAGACGGAGGAATGAAGACAGTCAGTTTGTTGAGCGTGCAAGTTAGAGATGGATGAGATTCATGTTTGACGTCTTTTTGGGAAATCACAGTGTTACAAACCAGGGGCGCATTTCACATGTTAAACGAAAATTTACTCGCATTCTTACGTTGATTAATCACACATAAAATCCTATAAATAAATCAAGAGTAACATGGATAGTATGTTTTGATGAAATGAGACACAGGTCGCACTTTCACTTGACTATAATTAGATTCCATATCATTTTGGAGCTTTGGAAATAGTTTAGACCTCGACCATTGTACGTTTACTTCACACGGTAGATTAACAGTAATATCCGATCTTACCACAAAGTACTAAACGAAAAATGTCACAGATGGCCAAGATTTCGCTGTTATTGTCAAAAGATGTAACAAAGTTAATTTCAACACTCGAAGTAAAGTACGCTTTCCATATCACGGATGTCCAATGTGACGGAACAATTGAAACAATTGTTCCGTCACATTGGACATCCGTGATAAGTAAAGTACGCTTTTCATATCACGGATGTCCAATGTGACGGACGCATATTGGGAACAATTGAAAGATTGCGATTGTCAATAAATGTCATTTTGTTAGGGAGATATTTTGCAGCTTACGCCATGAAGTTACTGTGACATCTGGTCATGGTAGAATGATTTTCAAAATAAAAATAATCGCAGACCGTACTGGCAATTGGCGAACCACGGTGTCTGAAGTATGTTGTAGTGTATGATTATGACATCGACAGTATGTGTTTCAAAACCAGATTTCGCAAGAATTTCGTGGTGTAAGCCTTGAAAAGTGAAAAGTATTACAATCTTTATTGTCTTGAATATGCGTCCGTCATATTGGACACCCGTGATTTGGAAAACGTACGTTGCCTCGATTGTTGCACAATTAAATCGCTCCCTTACAAAATGAAATTTATTTCAGACAACACACACGCACCCCCTTTTAATTTCCCGATAAATATACACCCCTACAACCAATAGACACCCCCATACACACACCAAACACACCCCAGGATGTGTATGATGGCTGGGCTGACCAGTTTTCTGAGAAGATCATATAATCGCAAAGACAGGACACACTCTAAAACAACTATTAGCCCATCCTGGGGGAGTTTCTTGGATTGTTGATTACTAGGAGAACAAAATGTAAAATCGTGGCTTGAGATGGCTAGAGTACTATTCCTTGAATTCTCATAAACCTATATGAAATTAATATCAAGCGTGACTTTCCCTATCCCTTTTGTGAATAAAGAAGACAATTCAATGCATAATTTAATAATTTCAGATTAAATATCATTGTGTATCACTTTCATTGATTGAAGAGCATTGTATGCCTGAATGAGTGAAAATATTGTATTATGTAATTTTTACAATGAAAACAATACCGTTTACGGAATTTGATGTAAGGTAGACTATCGGAGTTAGAAGGTTTAAAGAAAAAGAAAAAAAACCTGCTTTGAGTCCCTTCCAAGAAACGATACTGACCGAGTATGTAGTATAAACCTTGTGCGCGCTGCAATATCTAAGCAGACGACAAGCATCCTTTTTCCTTACAAAATCACGATTTGAGCGGGAAACTACTTTTAATACCATAATGGCTTCAGAGTGAAAATGGGTTCAAACAAGTATAATTATGCTCGGTTTTTATTCTTGTTTCTTAAGATATTTACCGAGATCTTGGAGTGATTATTCAACATAATTTCATGTATTGAATGATGCGATAGCGTGCAAAGGCATTAACACACACTGCAACGTTATCCGCTACTCGACTTGGTCATATGACGTACCTAGTGTGCTGCTATGGAAACCATTCTCTTGGGCGTTTGGAATATGTGGTGGGTGGCTGTTGTATTCCTTGTATCCGTAGGGAACTTTCATTAGGAATGGTTATTATAATTGTTCTGGAGGCTAAAATTCTGTGCCGTGGTGGAATAATTTGAGAATGAAATATCGAGAATACAGTGACAAATGCATTTTTCAAAGATTTTAGGAAGCATTTTATTTGATTTTAGCAGTAATGTAAAATTAACATTTTAGAGTTGTGGCAGTAAGGTACTAGTGCCCTTGTGGGATGTTTTCTTATTTATATATGCGTATGTGGGTGCAGGTGGGAGTGTATCTTAGATCGTATGTTGCGAATCACGTCTGCTGATAAATAGTAACATTTTCTACAAATCTGTGTTTCAGGTGTCTCCGGGATCTGGAAAAAGCACATTATAACCGAATATCGGATAGTAGAGCGCAATTTTCAGATTAACTTGATTGTTGGATTTTGAGTAATAAGGAAGTGCAAAATACAGAGAAGGATATGCAAGATAGCAGGTGAATATGACCCATTACTGTAATGTAATGTTAAGAAACCATTAAAACTATATATATAAATCAAACAGAATCAATGAAATAATCTACTTCATTTCCTAATATGGTTATTGACGATGGGATTTCGCTGGAGTTTTCATTTCACCACATCATCGCAAAATAAACATGACCAACCTGTTTACATTTATGACCGCCCTCATAGAAAGTAAAGCAGCAAATATTTTGACTGTCAATTTGTACACCAAGTATTTTTACAAGTATATATAAGAAGTGGTTAGCAGTAGCTCACCAGCGGGAGGTGGTGTTTTTCACTGCACTGCCGGCCCCCACCTCGAGGGAGTCTTGATTATAAGAGGGCTGAAACTCCCCCAAGACAGGTGGAAATCAACCGATGATCCCGCTGGTGAAAGCACAAGACAATTTCAATCTGTGGTCTTTGTGTATATTTAACCTGCCATGCACCTCTCTGGAATTTCCATTCTAAATGTCTCATACCAATCCACGGCACCAGATATACCCAGGCCACCATCAACCTACAGAGGAAGGAAAGACTTCTCACAGGGGACATCTTGCCCCTATAGCTACACCACTGTTAAAACGAAAGTAATGAAGAACCAACAAGGCAAACTTTCTTGATTTGGGAAATTGAATAGACTACAATGACTACAAGACCTCAACCAGAGGTCCAGATGTATGGTCACTATATACAGCAACATTACCACAAGGATCTCAATCTGCAAGGTACAAGGTCTGCAACCCCAATATGCTTGTAGACTCATAAAATGACCTTTGGATGATTTGGGTACATAAACTCATACCTCTACAGCTAGCAGCTTGAGGTCAACTTTTGGAGCTTTGATAATCCAATATAGGTTATTGAACTATGTATTGCGAATGACACTATATCTTAGTGCGAATGGAGAGAGAAAGGTTGAGGTTATCAACTAATTACTAAACATCCTTCAATTGAAAAGCCAACCAGCATTTAACATATCACCATGTCCATGGATAAAAGCCAACAAAAACCTTATGAATGTTTGACCTTTCCACTTGGCTCAAATTCCCCCGACGCAGCATAAATAATAAAACCAATCGGGCACAGGGTATAGTGAATCTATACGAGTATAGCGGTAGAAAAAGCTAATGAAGCTTAAAGTTGAGACTATTAAAATGCCACGCGTGGTGTGGACATACTTTGGCATTTGGGCATTGGTTGTGTCAACATGGCACTATTTAGGTTACACATGTCAAAACGACAGATTTAGAATATTCAATTTATCAATGCATAATATAATACATTGCGTGAGATTTCCGCATACTTTGCATGCAATTTACAATTGAATATTTTCCCATTTAAATCAGGTCAAACACCGAAATTTGAATTCTGTTGAAGTCATAATGCTCTAAAATTACATTACATAAAATAACGTATAATAATGGGTAATATTTTTCTACTTTGAAGGAAATATATCTCTATTAATAGCAGCTAACAATACATACAATTGGGCTGGAATGTGACGAGAAGATAGATATTGATTTTCTTGTGGGGTAAATTGGGTGGGTTACATCGCACACAGAAAGGTTAGCATGGTTAGTAAGTGCACCAAAATATAATCTCATCGCAGCTTGGGGAATTATGAGTAAGTCCATTTCTCATAAAAATATTTTCATATTTCCATTTTCTCGTGTGCGATTTGTACCTTCTAGTACAACTGGTACCAAAATATGTAAATGAACTAGCCATTCTAGGAAACATAAACCATACCCACAAAGCATTTATTATCGGATCGACCTCAGAATTGACTCGAGTTGTACGCCTATAGCCTTTTAATTGCTTGCTATTACAGCATCCTTTTGATATCGTAATGTAGATTGCAGAGTGTACACATCCCAATAATAATTGATGTGTAATGGAGCGTTGAGAACATCAAGAAAATTGGACACTACATTGTTTAATGAAAGGGAATTCCAAGTCACAACACCTGCATAGACTACTAGTTATCTGAATGCAAAATTATTCCAAATACTTGTTTCGTATTCTAAATGCAAGCATTTACATCATTTACTGAATCGATAAAATTATTACAAGATAGACTATGTCGAAAATAATTCGAAAGGTCACTTAAAATGCCATATAGCAATATGGTGCAGCTGTTTGAAAGAACGAGATTTTTGTGCTTGCATGACGAATAAAATATGACTACTTACTCGGTTTAAAAAACAATATTGTTCAAGGTTGCCCCACAGGTTTACAAAGAAACAATTTTACTCCAAAAACGTGTGAGGGAAATTAAGGGGTAACAGTTAAAATATTAATATTGAAATATATATTCTATGGTGTCAAATTACATTAAGGTTACTGTTGTCTGTTGGTATCTCTTGCTTTCTTGCTTTCTTTATTAGTAAAGAACTCAATTATGGGAGTCTCCGGCCTCGTGCCTGCCGGCCCTGCGGCCTTGATGTTTTGTTATTGTTGGTCAGTATCAAAAAACATCAAGGCCGCAGGGCAGGCAGGCCCGTGGCCGGTGACTCCTATAGTTGAGTTCTTTACTAATGGAGTTCCAATATAGAAGATCTCCGCAGGGGATTAAAGCAAGAGTAATGTATAATTAACCAATAATAACCTTACTGTTACATTGACCGACAGAGAGGGTACAGAAGGTACTTATACACCGTTTGCGAGCGGCTATGCCAGCGCTTTTCCTAATGCTTATAAGCGTAACTATGCTAATGTAAGACAACGGTCTGCGAGGCGACAGGTACCTAATTAGCCTTTTCGAAGTATAACATACACACAAGGAGGGCAGTATTCAATCTGGATAAAACCGGCAAATTCAAAAGACTTGACACACTTCGTGTAGCGCTATCCTATATTGTGTTCGCCATTCGTGGGTAACACCCTCGCGAAATCCCTATTGGTTTGTACAGGGCCTTTTAGTTCCAGTCAATTTACTCAGCACAGAAAATACTAAAATTTCTTTTCTATTGGTAATTAGTGGAAGCTGATTTCCCTGGTAAGAAATAGTACTTTTGGAATTGTTTCATCAAGAGGTATTTATTTTATGGCATTCCCTTCGAGTCAGAGGACGTGAGATGGAACAGCCAAATCTCAGCAGAAACAACCAATGGGAAGAAGCGATATATCGCAAGTGACGTCATGCATCCCGACAATCCGACTGAATACCTCTGAAAGGCTAAATGGGGGGGGGAGCAGAGTGTGTTAATATGGAAACATCCAAGGGTGAATAAACGCCATCAAGACATAGGATCAATTTCTTATGAGTATGTTTTGAAAGTCTACGGGTGGATAGAAGATTATGGTTACTGCCATTGGCAACAAAAATGTGCCACTAGAAGATTAAAGTTAAATGATGACATAGCGTAATAAATGTTAGTGAAACATCAGGGCAATTATTGATGCTATAGCAGAATGTCAAGTCAGAGAAGGACATCAAACAAGCATGGATAAATCAATAGACATGTCATTGCATGATACGTGATATCACAGCAAGGTCGTTCTCATCTTCCCCTGCCGTATTTGACGTTTCACAGAATGTTAAGGAAGGTTTGACCCGTTAGCAAGAATATGTAAAGCAACACTGACTTCATTATTGTATTATCTGTACTACGGAACATAACATGATAACTAGTGTATCAATATCAAATTCCTTCAACTATGTTTGCAAAAATATGATAAGACCTCGTGAGCAACAAAATCAACACTTCACATGATTGTTTAATATATTTTAAAGTGGTTCTTAATAACACTGTATAATGAAACTTTCAGATATCTAAGAAATTCTAAAAATTAAGAGCCTCTCGCATACGCGAATGAAATTGGTTAACACAGAGAGAGAGACAGAACATGGAAATATGCCATCGGCTATTGACCTCATCCAAACCGCAGTGAAAGTGATGTTTTAAATGTACAGATACATGACAGTGGAAGACGTAAAAGGACAAGATGCCGTGAGCAATTTAAGATGCATACACCTTGTACTATTTGAACTTGTGATCAACTTCATTTGAGTATAACTTGAAATTGCAAATGATGCAATGTGAATATTTCAAGGACATATTGAAAGTTTAACATTTTATGAAGTAGAATAAAGCCTAAATGGCAATGGGTTATCTCAATTTCGCTCACCTGTGCTGAAATTTTAACGAAACAAGCAGCCTGTTACACCAATGTAACGAAAGATCAACACGCAAAGTTGACCCACAGTTGCAAATTCCGTTGTTTTGAATATCGTATTGTTTTCTGTAAGTGGGTAAGTTGTCGTTCATCTTCTTTCACGTCCTTGAAATACTGTATAAATAGTTGTATTGTTATCTGTAAGTGGGTAACGTGTGGTTCATCTTCTTTCACGTCCTTGAAATACTGTATAAATAGTTGTATTGTTTTCTGTATGTTGGTAACTTGTCGTTCATCTTCTTTCACGTCCTTGAAATGCTGTATAAATAGTTGTATTGTTTTCTGTAAGTGGGTAACTTGTCGTTCATCTTCTTTCACGTCCTTGAAATATTGTATAAATAGTTCTATTGTTTTCTGTAAGTGGGTAACTTGTCGTTCATCTTCTTTCACGTCCTTGAAATACTGTATAAATAGTTGTATTGTTTCTGTAAGTGGGTAACTTGTCGTTCATCTTCTTTCACGTCCTTGAAATAATGTATAAATAGTTCTATTGTTTTCTGTAAGTGGGTAACTTGTCGTTCATCTTTCACGTCCTTGAAATACTGTATAAATAGTTGTATTGTTATCTGTAAGTGGGTAACTTGTCGTTCATCTTCTTTCACGTCCTTGAAATACTGTATAAATAGTTGTATTGTTTTCTGTATGTTGGTAACTTGTCGTTCATCTTCTTTCACGTCCTTGAAATACTGTATAAATAGTTGTATTGTTTCCTGTAAGTGGGTAACTTGTCGTTCATCTTCTTTCACGTCCTTGAAATAATGTATAAATAGTTCTATTGTTTTCTGTAAGTGGGTAACTTGTCGTTCATCTTTCACGTCCTTGAAATACTGTATAAATAGTTGTATTGTTTTCTGTAAGTGGGTATGTGCTCAACAACTTACAAAGCAATATATATAACCTATTTTTACCCTGCTTTTCGGCGTCAAGATTGATCAGGCCATTGACATGTGACTGATTTTTAAAACTATCGTGAACGGTCACAGACCGCTGAAGATTATGAGCAGAATTGGCACTTAACCAAGAATTTCACTTCAGAAGATAAAATCGATGTCACAGCTGTTATAACACATGAACAAATAAAAACGAAAATGGGATAAGAAGCACGGTCCCCAAATTTGCTTGTGGATATTTCAGAAATCTGAATGGTGTATGCTGGCATTTACGTGAGCATGGTGAGTGACAATGGTATCATTCAAGCAACCTATCGGCACAAAGTGAAAGGCACGCCAGTAACGGGAAAGACTACATTGTGTAACTTGTTGCAAAAATATACTGGAAGGACATTTTTCTTGAAGATATATTTTGAAGTGACCTTAAATTTAAAGTATTGTAAACATCGATTTTGATACTTGAACCGTGTTCTTATTTTTACTCGACTCGGCATAATTACGATGTTATCAAAACCATCAAGTGACGTAACAAGACGATCAGATAAAACTGCTGTCATATATAGCTAGTCTACTTGCAACATATTTGCTTGTAAGAAAGTTCTAAGTCCTGCTCTATGAAAAATGTTTAAATCTATGATTCAGCTTGGACCTTTACCTAAATATAGTATTACCATTTTTATATATTTTTCTGATTTTGTTCACTCCTTTAAAAAATTCAATTATGAATTGTTTGAAACAAAATGCAATTTTATTGACCGTCTCACCTTGTCTGGGCACGCGTCTGTTAAAGGTTATAGCAAATCAACAGAATCATCAGCGAAGCAAACGAGGACAAAGAGAAGAGAAGGTCATGTTAACACTTTCCCATAGATATCAGGCTGTAGATGACAGTTCTCAAAATGTCAACATTTGCGATATACAAAGTGGGAGAATCTTATAATTTAATATTATCATATCTGAAAGCAATATGGAGATCGTATTCCACTGAATGCACCAAATCTATATGTATTAGTTTTATGGTATTAGTTCTTTGTTACTTAGTTATAAACGCCATAATTGCGTACACGATAAAACATTACCAAGGGATTATAGTAAGATTGAAAGGTGAAGTCAGTAATAGCGTTCACTGAATAAAGTTATCTATAGTACGAGGCGCAGCAGGAACTGGTAAATCAGCAATGATATCACCTATTTCACAGGCAGCGACAAGAAGGACAAACATTACCAACATATTGCTACAAGAGGAAACGACCGAGACGAACAGCTACAATCCAGGAAAAAAATAGTTGGCACACTTGCACTAAGCAATGGAAATGCGTGCCTTATAAAAATTGGAGAGGCGAGTGAAACATGCATGCAATATATGTGAGGTACAGACTCCCCCCTATATCTCACCCTTCCCCACTCCCCATCTGTCAATGTTGGAGGGTCTCACGGACCTGTTGACAACATGGCTTGGTCCAACATTGAATTGGGGGGAGCGGGGGAAGAGATATACCAAAAGACAGGCAAAGTGTGCCAACCTTTTTTTTCCTGGATTGTAGCTCAGATGAGATTGACAACATTGTATGTGAAAGGACGAGTAAGCTACGGAAGCCAAAGAATTAAGGTACCAATTATGTTCACCCCCTTGTATATCCTAAACAAAGACTGATATGTCTAAGTTGGAAGCAGCAGCCAATAGTTGCAACTTTTATCTCGAATTTAAGACCTCATTTGTTGGAAATTTTCTAGAAATAAAAACATGACGATCTAAAAACCCAAGAAAGATGCCAATTTAAAAGTTGCAGTTTTCTCCATTGCATGCCCTATTGATTTGTACACAAAGCGTTCGCGAACAAGAATACTAGCGTCGTGCTTTCATTGCTTAGAACATAAAAGTGCAACCTTTGATTTCGTTTCTTCATCAGGTTTTAGATCACCGTTTCTTTAATTCTCATCCAATTTCAACGAATAAGGTCTTAAATCAGAACTAAAGAGTACAGGTATTGGCTGCTTGCTTTAATTTTGACATATTTGTCTTTATTTAGGATATACAGGGATGAACACAACTGAAGCAAAAAAATTGGAAGAAGACCAATTGAGGTGACCACAACATAATGGGGTTATGGTGTGTAGTATACACTGTAAACTCTTTTCGTAAGCTGAAGAAACGGCAGAAAGAACATAAAGATAGAAAGCTACCGTAGAGGAAACTCCATTTTCGTATTGACAGAAGTTGAACAAATTAATTACAGATAAAAACCCTCAGGAGTCAACTTTGTGTCATAATAAGTCGATGACATGGCATTTGGCAAGGACGTGAAAGCAAGATGAAGGACAAGTTACCCACTTACAGAAAACAATACAACTATTATTTTATACAGTATTTCAAGGACGTGAAAGAAGATGAAGGACAGGTTGCCCACTTACAGAAAACAATACAACTATTATTTTATACAGTATTTCAAGGACGTGAAAGAAGATGAACGACAAGTTACCCACATACAACACAACTATTTATGCAGTAGTATTAAAGCAATATATCGCGTCACTGTGACGGACAAGGAGAAACCGGCTACAACATGTACGATTACTAACCAATATCACGTGGATTTGTATACATCTTAGACGTTTTGATTGCACTTTAACATTCAAAATATGGTCTTTAAAATATTACAGGCTTGTTGAATTTGAACACCAAAATTCAATTAACTTTTTTTAATTGCTGACTGCAGTCAAATTAGAGCGTACAGATATATTTCATGAATTCAAAAAGTCGTGGGCGAAACCAAAATTGGCGAAACAGATTATGTTAAGTTTGTTGAATACGTTTCTGCAATCGATAGTGAACATCATATCCCGCAGTTAGAATGGCTAGAGGAAGTGAATTGATGACATAGGGTAAAAACAAAGGTGACAGATGAATGCATCATAAGAATCATTATAAAATGTCAAAAGCATTAAAGTGATTTAAAAGTACGTTCCGACTTCCTCTATAAGCAACGGTTAAGGCGTAGCTGCAGGTATATAGATGAAAAGATTTCAAACACAAGGACAATTAGAAGTTACATATATTTGCATTATATGAAGCATGCTGTAAATGTATTACAGATGTCATTAAAAATTCACGTCAAATACTTTTTCATAATTTCACCAACATATTTCCACCATTGCAAGTGAGAGACCCAACACAAAAATAATGCTTTGCATCTTGGCATGGCACCTTGCTGAATGCCATCCTACTCTACAAATCGAATTGGATGAATTCAACAAATGAATACTAATAGTAATAGTACCTATTATAACCGTTCTTTTTTTACAATTTAATTAAAACCTCTATCATGTTGATCTCAAATTCTGTCGAGAAGTCACATAAACTATTGATGAAATTGTTGAAACACTAGAAATATAGGAAAAAAATAAAATTTAATGGAAGTGCCGCAAGAGGGCTCAGGCATTCTTAGAAGAAAGCCTTCAGTACTCAACCTAAGACACCCACACACGAATAGATCACGCCATTTTAGATTCTCCCGGGCTAAAAAGCTCAACCAGACCCTGGAAAAAGCCATGACGTAAAGCACACTCCAAAATGCTACCAATATGCGCATTCCAAGAAGACAGCAGGTACTCTTCAATCAACTCAACCGCGTACCTTAAGGCTGAACAAATTGAACGGTGCTTATACAGGCGTGTATGACTTGGTTTCTTCACCAATATCGCTACGAGTCATTTAAGAAGCGGTCAGCTACATTATCTGCATTATCTGCAAAATCCACATGACCTTTAAAACCAGCTCATTTCACAAATCGTGTCTGTTAACCTATGCTGTGTTTCTTTAAACTAACATCTTTTACTACGCTGAAGAAATATTGAACATGGCTCAAAACAAGACAAACAAGAGCAAACGTGTTAGTCAGTATTCATTATTAGATTTGGCTGAAATGGGCGATTCATTGTAAGAATTGAAAAAATTTCTCATCAACTATCCGCCCACCATGTGCTTCATTTGTTGCAATTTTATGAAGTAATGTCTCTTTGTTAGAAATGCCTAAGTACACATAGAGTCTGATTTCCTTCAGCTGAATCATAGCTTGCCAGTCAGGCAAGGGAGCCAATTGAAGCGGTTGCCTGTCTTTGTCATGTTATAATCAATTGAGAAATCACTGATGTACTTGTAAATAAATGTGGGGGCGGACGGGATGGCAAGGAACCCTACGGCTATCTAAAGACATAACGTGCCCATTTTGTAACTGTTGGCTTTCAAATTGATTTATACATTAGCGCTATAGAATCGCAGATATATAAGAATTCCCGTTAGTTCCATTGCTGATATATATATGTATGTATATAAAAAAGAAACGTGTCTTAAAAATGACAATAGATTGTAACTCAAGTGATTGGTAACGCCCACAACTAGCTGTGTATTTAATTATTTGTCAGCAATTGGAATGCCACATAGTTTTCGAATATTGATTCGAAGCTACTATATTTATTTTGCCAATTGATAATTGTGAGTGAAAAAACTATTTTACTGATTTGCGTGATACTTTAAAATGTATAGTTTGTTGAAAGTTTTCGGAAGTTGCAAATTTTAAAAGACTTCGATCAGAACATGATAGCACACAATATAGTAAGTATTCGAAACGTTAAGCTAAAAGCAAGTTGTATCCCTAATGATTTGTGGAGTTCCAGCGATATCATTATTGTCATTTAGTATTTTATTATTATGATCATTAATATTGTTTTAGTATTACAGAAGCGCTGTATACATGCATGGGAATAAACGTTTGTTGTGATTAGATGGGTAATTCACATGAATGGAATTTATACGCATATTAATGCATTGTTGAAAGTGCTGACAACGAACCGCTTTGACATTGCCACTAGTTCTACGTGCCAGCAAATTAGCTGGTGAAACCTATTCCCGAAGTGAGCGTCTTTAATTTCTTTTATTTTACACATATTCTGTTGAGCTGGGTTGGTTCTCAGAGAAGAACTATAACTATGCAATATGCTATATGAAACTAGAGAGATAATGTACTTTTAAACTCATTATGATCAGCATAGTACGAATACTGAGGACAATGACCGTAAAACATCTCACGACAGGTCCAATATTTATTGTACTCATAATATACGACCATAGTGGAAGTGACCTTAGAACATGTAATAAATACATTTGAACGTACGTAAAATGAGAGGCAAACCATTATCTGAGTTTGACAGTGGATTTGTTTTAAAATTTACACACAAAGATATAGACACTACTTCAACAGTTCAATAGCAGTTCAGCCAATTCCAATCACTAGCCAAATTGACAAGTATATGCTCATTTGAATGCTTTACCGCTGCCGGCAATATAATATCATAGTTAGAAACTAAGACGAATCTGGACTATGTCACATCTGTAGAGTTAAGTATCTAAGTGGCATTATACACCTACGTAATGTGTGTCATATAGGTATGTAGCAGTTAATGACAATCTGTCAGCTGCGACTAGAAGTCATTTAGCTAATGAGCTTGATGAGGTGTCAGCAGCCGATTATTCAAGATGGACGTATGTAACTATAAAGTAAGCAATCACATACATCCTTTCGTCGTATGATATTGATAAGAGATGATTTAGTTTCGTATATAGGAGATAACCATTTACCAATTGTGCGCATTTTACTCGGACTACCCATTGGGAAAGTCTAAAATATGCCTACAATCTTCAATATTAAAAACAATAGAGCTTATCCACGTAACTCATGTGTGACTTCTAACAAAAGACGCTATTTCCCGTAGTATTCCTCATTCAAACCAATTCAGTGCACGACCTCGGAATTACTTGCATGACTTTGGTGGGCTATTTTGAAACAGTCATGGTTGCACATGCAGGTACTTCTTTTAAAAATCCTAAACAAGGTATAGCAGTCGCTGATAGGATATGCAGCTTATAGAACACGGATAACCTAGCTTAACCTCTATTAACCTCGAACGTAAAGCGCATACACACACTAGCCAAAAGTATAGCAACATCTCTGAAAAATGAAGAATTAGGTTCGGTGTAAGTTGAACATCCAACAATGTCATGTCGATTTCTCATTACGTACTAGATTAAGTATGCTAAATCAATGGGATGGGAGGTGCCACTGTGGTGACATCATGCGCGTATTCCATTGCTTACGATGGCGGAATAATGGAAATCCGTTTCAACGCAGATGCGAAGAAACGGAAGCGCACAAAACGACCAGTTGGCTTTAGAATGGTCGTCAAATGGTTTATTTGGTTTCAACAAGGTATCACTATCAGGAAAATGGTTGTGGAAGAAGGTTACACGGAAGAGGTACTTGAAACAAAAACAGACAAAGGGGCCGACGTTGCAAGGGATGGGGACATAGATATTTCAAATGCATTCACGTGGTTACCCCTTAAAGGACATAATGACATTTAAATAAACACACAAGAAAATGTTTTTGTGTGATTCATGGTCATCTGGTGCCTTATGGGGCAGCCACATTTCTTTCTTCTGAATCCCCAGACCTTGAAGGACATTTGTCTTCTAAGACTATTAATTTCTTCCACCACCCCACCCATTCCTGACTCATTCTCCCTCCACCATGTTCAGGATTAGCATAATCTTACTTATTTCATACAAAGAACATGTGAAATGTGAAATCAACAGGATATTGGATGAATGTTCAACTTAGAGTTTGATGAACTCCCCCTTTTCAGCGATGTAGCAATAGTCTTGGCTAGTGTTTGTATAGCCAAGTTTAGCCATTAACATACAAATATAATATAGATACCACTTCAATAACAGTTCAGCCAATTCCAATCAGTAGCCAAACTGACAAGTCTATATGCTCATTTCAATGCTTTACCGCTGCCGGCGATATAATATCATAGTTAGAAAATAAGACCAAACTCGACTATATCACATCTGTAGAGTTAAGTATCTAAGTGGCATTATACACCTACGTAATGTGTGTCATATAGGTATGTAGCAGTTAATGACAATCTGTCAGCTGCAACTAGAAGTCATGTAACTAATGAACTTGATGAGGTGTCATTCTGTATACTATACCCTCAGCAGCCGATTATTCAAGATGGACGTAAGTAACTATAAAGTAAGTAATCGCATACATCCTTTCGCCGAATGGCATTGATCAGAGAACATTTAGCTTTGAAGAAACTTAAACCATTTACCAATTGTGTGTAAAATATGCCTACAATGTTCAATGAAACAAATATCAGAGTAATCGGACTATTATATCAAAATACAGAGATATATATCACTTGATAGCAGAACATTGATTTAAATTACTTCGTGGAAATAAAATCTACATTCGCTAAGCTAACATTTATATATTAAAAACTATTTACCTGAAAATATAATTTGTTTTGATGCTTGGCTGTTGTTATCCTGTAAAACGTTATATCATATCTAATCACTTTTATGACGACAACTAAAAACGGAAATCTTCCGGCTTTATCGGGAATTGTTTGTGACATTATCCAAATAGAAGTAAATTAGTGTTCAATGTGAAGAAAAATACCCTTATTACCATAATTGATAATAACAAGGAAAAGCAAACAACAAACAGTATCTTAGCTTGCGCTATACGCCCACTGTGTCATTTATTTACAAGTGATGTTCATTATTACATATTTTATAATAAACGTTGACGTAATCGGACAGGTATTTGTTTTCTCTACTGATTTCTACATCAAATCATTTAGTTTTAAAATACCTCCGCAGTGTTTTTAAAACAGGCCACTGAGTGTGAAAGTTGCGTAAAATGAATAATTCAGATACTAGACTTCTAAAGAGCTAAATATGATTTGAACTGTTATATATTATCAGAGTTTCCTTTAAAATCGCAAATCAATTATTCAGAAATGTCAATGAAATAGCCTTCCATTTTTTCATTAGCATAAGCACAAAATCATGAGTATCATGAGAATAGTTGGCAAAGATTTGATAAAATATACGCAAGGCAATTACTTTCAGTATTTAGTTCGTCGTTAAACAATGGCTCTTTTGTAAGTTCTATTTATAATGTCAGTCAACATTACTCTAAAAAGCAATGGATGCGAGATGAGTCAATCGTCCTCCAAAATTGTGTCCTTTGAGTTTTACCTTTATCTCGGCAAACCCTACGACCTTCTCAGTACCTTTTATAACAACAATAAAAGTCAGAGGTTTCCATGCATATGCTCCTTGCATGTAATGCATTGGCAGGCAGGCAGTATGCAGACAAACTACTCGCTCGCTCGCTCAAAATATGCTGTCATAGCAAGACATTGCAGCCATCGCTGAGCAGCTGTCAATTTGTTACCATGGTTGCATCCGGATCGCAGAATGACGTCATAGAATCCCTAGCAACGCGTAGTGTTCTCTATTGCAAGGTTGGCATTAAAGATGCTTGTAACTTGCTTCTAAGAATACGGATGATGATGAGGTTTATGCCATGGAAAGGACACATCGCTTGTCTACACGGGCTGGCTGCCTGGCATAAGTTGGCATTTCATTCTCTATTATGTACGTGTGTAGGCATTTTACTTCTTGCCTATAATATAATTTTAAAACGCGGCAACTGAATTGTTTTTATTTGAGTTTGACAAACCATATAGTGGTGATTTGGTTGCAGCAATATGGCGCCATATTTACGTACAATCGATTTTCTTGTGGGTTTTATTTGGTCAAATATTCAGTGTATCAATATTACTGCAAATGTAAACGATGACTTTGTTTGTCTGTCATCGAAGGTGTGGTCATTGAAAAATAACCTTTGAATCCATCTGAACGTTAGATATTATTAGTTAACATGATAAGAAAAACAGTAAATAATTGGTCCAAAACTATTTACATTTTCAAATTTGCAAAAATATTATATATAAACACGAATAAAATCAATATCTATCTATGCATTATAAAATACAGTTAAGTACAAACATGCCTGGTGATGAAGCAAATGATGTCATATTTGCCTATAGAAAATAATCATCGAGACTGGTGATGCTAATTGATGATATTAACGCGGTAATGTTGTTTTACCACGAACAATCTCTCAATGATAAGCAGAATATGGTAGTGCATATTGTGGAAAATGTCAGCATTTGATCAAGCGCATGAAAGAGCAGACGAAAGAAAAAACACCATCGAGTATCATTTCGTAGAAAAAGTACGAGCCAAGATATACTAAGAATCGATCCGAGAGATTTGATGTTAATGGAACAATGCACCTTATGCTTGGTATAAGCTATAATATTTGACAGACAATATAAAACACATCAGGTATTCTAACTGTAGGTTTCTGCAAAAGGTTGTAGCTCTTAAACATTGTATTTCGTTCAGCTACATTTTATGTCACCTGATAATTAACATTTCCAAGCGTAAATGGCGTATCAAATCAATGGTACTTTCCACTTTTCAAAATGAAATGTTCAGTGAAGTTAAAGTATGATGTTATGGACAGCTTCTGAATGGTGCTTATCACTATCACTAATGCTGCATCAACATTATGCTTGTCAGAAGGTTACAGTATTTTTGCAATTATCAGTAATCATGGTAATGTTTGATTGGAAAATTCCGTACAGGAAGAGTATGTAATAACTGCAAAACTTTTCATTATTACCTTTAAAGAGCTGCACATGGAAATAAAGTTAGTTTAAAAAAAAGCAGTTACATTTGGTAAGTGCATGTACAGTGAAGGACAGAAAAATTGCATAGTATAGTGCGTTTACTGTATCCCGGTTGCTCAGGGTATACAATAATTTATTATGTAAACGGCTTCAAAACCAGTAAAATGATATTTAGTTTTTGCCGATTTAATGATGGTAAATCTGGGCAATGAAAATTTGGTAAGTATGGTAAATGCAAGTATCAATCATGGCTGAGGAGGTCTGGAGCATTAAGATAATTGCATAATCATCATAGTACGTTTTTCGATCCCTGGATACATGGAACTCTATTATGCATTCCTGTGGCTTTAGTTTGATGACGATGACGGTCACCAAACTAGGTCGATGCGTGTTGTGCAACATTGAAATGGAATTGGTAATATAATATACATTATCTACATGATCTAGCTCCTCTGTGATTATTGGAACCTGCGCTTCTAGAGTGCATTTAATTGTACCTACTTTGGAACATGCTTTTAACAAGTGCTTAAGCATTAACTCTTAAGGTGTTCTTGTAGATGAATAAGGCATGCACCTAAGCCAATGCATCAGTATTAGGGCAAGTATTTGGTCAAGAAGATACTAGAATCTGACATTTTCCAGTAAAGATATAAAGATATAACTAGCTGGTCGTCCAAAGAGGTTACCGTATAATTAGAAGGTCGCATGTGGCTCTTATAAAAAAAAGCACCAAAGTAGTATGTTATGATCTATATTTTGAGAGCACCGACAGATATGACAGATACCAGGTAACAGTAGGTATTGATGTCTATTTCAAGGCTTTCGTGACCACTTCATTTTTGTCTAGATTAACTACTTTTATGCGGAATCAAAAGAACGCTACAAAATCTTGGAGTAACTGCAACACTGTATTAGTTAGCAATTACCATGATTACACTGGGGTACGCTAATGTTACATACAGGTGAAATATGGTGGCTAGTTGGAAACATAGATGTACGCGACGTATGCTAGTAATGCTACTTTTTGCATAGCCATTTACAATTTGTGCAAAATGTGTAGACCTCATCGATAGGTCTTATGTAATTGCGTCAATGTAAGCTAGTATACGAGCAGAGATATTCAATTACGCCATACGAACACATGCTGTCAATATAGTCCAAGGGTAATATACACAAAGGTAAACAATCATTTGAAAACAATGTGATCAAACACAATAACCGGAAGTAATATATGGAGCAAAACTATATCAACAGCTCATAATAAAAGCAAACCTAACATTGACAGAATAAACCAATATTTCAGCATCTTACCTGGTTATGTTGCAGGTGTATTCAGGAATTCCGTTTTGGTAGCAATTTCTCACACATGTGTTGGTGCTTTACACGAGTTTGCTTGTGCGCTGTGTTGAACTACACACGGTGTTAGTTCGCTTAGTATATTTTTGCACTACCACTAAATTAAGCACGTGACTATCTCTCTCTCTCTCCCTCTTTTTCTATCTCTCTCAGTGTATTGAAATCAGTGTTCCAGATATAACGTATAGTTTGATCAGCGACACACTTCGACGTTCAGCGTAACGGTGGAGTCATCTGATGAGTCAGTGTTAACTAACTGTGAGTGAGTTAGAAAGTGATGCAGCAACCATACTGGGTGGAGGGATAAAGGACGGGGGAGTGTTAGATTCATGCATTGTCATCAGCGTTGTACAGCGATGAGGATAGAGTATTCCGTGTATGTGTGGGTGTCCAACCAGTGTATTATCAACGCCTAATCAACCTGATATACAAACGGCCGGGTTTTTACCCATTAACGAGAAATGCCATTATAGAGATGAGCAATTTACCATGAAATATGAAATTCTCACTATTCATTTCCCAGGTATCTATACTTCTCATTAATTTGAATTATCTGTGGTGGGTATACTGACCCATGTTGGTGGACCATCTCCAACTGATTCCAGAAAACTACAGGAGTAATTTAAAATTAATCAGAGATGGCACAATTGTCGAAATATTATTTTATCACAATTCTTAAGGGATCTGGAATGAGCGTTTCGACCGTATTTTTTGTGGGACATGAGAGCACATCAGACATTTCGAATTGCATTCTGAATACGAAGAATGTCTATCTGATATCAAGCAAGCTTAGATATAATAATTTGGGCGAATCACCGTCTTTTTTTCTAAAACAAGTGATTTCTATGGCCGAATTTAGCATGTTTAGTGTTGAACACAAATTTGTCCAAGTTGTTGACCTCCGATGATGTTTGAACCCCTACTGATTTAAAATTCAAAATGGCGTCCAAAAATACATAATTTTGCATGTTAATGGGATATTCTCATAGATATATGAAGAGCTTATTTCCAAACCGTGTTAAGTGCACCCACCTTCAAAATTGAGATTTTGATGAAAATGGGTAGTGAGTAACTAGGGCTATCCAGCAATGTGTTTGTTTTTTCCCAAAATTAGTCAAGTTCCGAAATATTGACACACAAAGTATCGATTTTTTTCCAAAACGTGTTAAGTCCAATCCAGTTTTGTAGCAAACTGTTAAGTCCACGAACACTGCCCTTGTGGGCAGCTTGTAGGCAAGTAGCACGGCATAGGGCTTCCAATAGTTAATCGCCAACGTTCTTGTTTGGTCCTGAGACTAGTATACATGAATTTGGTCTGCATAAAAAGTTGTTGTTGTTGTTGTTTTTGTTTTATATTAGTAGGCTTAGTTTGTATGGGATTTCTGAAATATTTGATAGATACCTCCAGAAAGACATGAATAGGGTGGGAAGGGGGAGAGGGAGAGGCTGTGATGGTAGAATTAATGTTAGAGGATGGTGGTAGAGTTAGTTTTTGATATTATTATTTTGTATGATTATCAAAATGTGCCACTAAATTCAAGGTATAATTTTAAAGTTAAAGAACTTAGGACTTAATAAAAATTCCCTTTAAAAGGGAAGGCCAGCGTCAATGCAGAAGAGGTCTTGTAAATAGTTTGGGTCACCGTGAAAGGCATTTTTAGGATCACGCTTACATCCATGTTACATGACAGTTCACCAAACCATCAATGGTGAGAACATGCACACTGAAACAGCAAAACACATTAACTCCTATAACTCCTGTCAACTCTTTAATTCATTACTCCAAATTGTTCTGTATTTTTGTCTTTACTGCTTTTTACCCATGCTTATTATAAAATCAAGAAATACACTGCAGTTGTTAGTTAATTCGCTATGTTAACTCAACTTACATGCACATTTTATTTTAAAATAATTTTATATTATTTCGCAATGTATAGTTTACTATAAAGTAGATGTGGCAAGCACATGATAAAGGACTGATCATTCACTACAATCTTCACTTTTAAACTGTATTTTTTGAATGTGTTGATTGTTAGTCCGAAACTCCTGCAAAGCTATGGACATGGCATCTTACCTACTCCATTCTGTAGTCTGCATTGTGTGTTTTCTCAGTCTTCAATCATTTTGTTGAATGTAATTTTATGAATCAAATAAAAAAGATAGAAATTGGCCTCACTTTAGTTATGTGTCATTTTACAGTATTTATCATTTATAAAGTAAGACAATAATTTATTTATTTTCTATAAGTGCATGTCAAAATATGGGATATATTGTTCAATATTATAGCTAGCCCTAAAAACTTTATTTTCAATCGGATTTTTCCGTTGAAAAGACAAAACTGATGTTAAAGATAGCAATAATATCATCAATAACATTTTGAGTCAATTTTATCCATAAAACGATACAGGATAGGATAGATAATTACTTTGACTTCAATGTGGTCCATATAATGAAGATTTTGATTCCACAACATTATTAGATCTGTTATCAACATATCAATTATGCACTCACAAGCCGTGTTCAGACGGGCTTAGGGGTAAGTTCGTGTTAAGCTAACACGAAGCTACCTCTAAGGTAGCTTCGTGTTAGCGCCTGTCTGAACAAGTATCGTGTTAACTACCTCGAAGCTTAACACGGAAGATTTACCACAGAGAAATCTCTGTGGTAGCACGCTAACACGAAGCGATCGTTCCGTGTTAGCGCCCGTATGAACAAGATTCCGGGGTAAGCTTGACCTTATGGATACAACACTTACAATTTCGCAGTATTTTAAATATCTGTAGCAATAAATTCACAATAATGTATCTCCGTTTCTCACCGAGAATGAACATGATGAAAGAAGCACCACAAAAACGAAAACAAAACAAAACAAAAACAAAAAAACAAAAAACAACAACATTAAACTGGTCAAAAGAAGAAACGGAAGAGCTGATAAGTGTCTTGAAAGCCAAAGAAACTGAGTGGAAAAGAAAATAACAGCGAAAAAACTCGTGTTGGACATAATTGCCCTGAAACTAAGAGACATCGGCTTCCACAGTGTACTTGCAGTATAAGCAAACGGCCCTATAACTTCCAGTAAAGTCCTATATTTACCACGAAGCTAAGACCGAGCCGTGCAGCTAACACGGAGTGCTTAGAGTTAAAGACCACGAGGAAGGACCGTGTGGACAAGGATCCGTGTTAAGTCATGACCTTGCACTACCTCCGTAGCTCCCGTGTGATCATGCCTACAGGCAACCAAACATCATGCTATGCTCAGTCCACTGATATGACCTCGTGATCATTCCCCCGCTTTGACCATGTCATTTTTTTGTTTTTGATATGCTGATTGCTGAACAAGTTTATGTTTATATGTGTAGGCCTAACCTATGATAACCTTTTAAGTCATAATTAATTCAAACATAACTTTGGCAATACTCAATCGTTTTCGTTCGTTGAAACGGCAAAACATACTTTCTTTTCCTTGCAAATCGAATTAGCAGACATCAAAAACATTTCCACCACGAGAAGTAAAAAAAATAATTCATACCAATAGAAGAAGGCTATAATCTTAGCTAATCTTTAGTGTACACAAACCCCATCTCAGAATTAGGTACCAGCGCCCTATGCGCTGGCGAAAACTTACGACTGTCAATTCGCTACTTGCACGGTTCCGCCATTATGCACTATGTGCGGGGAGAGCCTCGAACTGGCAGCATACATGAATGGGAATTGAACTAGTCATAACGTTCTGTGTAAGGTTACATAATTCTTCCATTCATGTATGCTGCCAGTTCGAGGCTCTCCCCGCACATAGTGCATAATGGCGGAACCGTGCAAGTAGCGAATATGAGATTAGGGTGGCAGCATGGGGGAGGGGGAATATTTGTGATAATGTGTTAAAACAAGTGGATATTTCATTTGTTTCAGGTCATCACTTATTGTCAGTGAAATGATGTTTATTTAATTCTGAGAAATGCAATTCAACTAAGTTTTGAATTTTCAACTATTTTAAACGTCGAATTTTGGTAAAAAAATGGGCAGCAGGAGGGGTTCGAGATGCAAGGTGTTTTGTGGCAAAATTGTGTTTTATAGTAGAGAGAATCACATTTTGTATGTTTCTAATAAATTTGTTACCTTTTAAGACTATACGAGTGGATATTCATACGTAGTGGTAGATAAAATGAATTAAAGTTTTAACTTCAACACTACACTATTTTTCGCTCACCTGGAACGTTTTCACTAGTCCGACTAGCGTCTTCAGCAGATGGTGATGCTGTGATGATATCTTGTCTACAATCGGGATATTCCTCACTGACGTCATCAGTGAAGAATATCCCGATTGTAGACAAGATATCATCACAGCATCACCATCTGCTGAAGACGCTAGTCGGACTAGTGAAAACGTTCCAGGTGAGCGAAAAATAGTGTAGTGTTGAAGTTAAAACTTTTATTCCTTTTAAGACTAGTTTGAGAAAAATATGGTTAGTTCTGTGTTACAGATACTATGTTTTGTGTCAAAATGTGTTAAGTCCATGCCAGAAATTGCGTTTTGTGTCAAAACGTGTTAAGTCCATGCTATTTTTAAAACAAATTAATTCAAAAAAAAAATCAAAAGTCTCTAGATTTTAACTTAACATGTTTTTATGGTCCTATATATGTCACCTTCACTTCACTGTAATTTTATAGAAATCGAACTTTTTTTCATTGCCATAAAGAAAATTCCTGATTTTCTTCAAAGTGAATCTTGTGGACTTAACACGGTTTGGAAATAAGCTCTTCATATAGCTATTATATGTATTTTGGGGTATGAATTTGACACCTTAGCCCTAACCATACCAAAAGCCACCAAAAGCTTCAGCAGCACGAAATGCGAGCGCTAATATTCCACGTGAGGCGAATGCCTCATCATGCAAAAGCACATGGGCACGGAAAGCTTGGCCGGCCATGGCAATCCCCCGTGGCAAGGTATGACCGTCCGTGCGTCTAGCACCAGACGGGTCGGGGGATTCAAACCCTCACCCGAGAAAATGAAAATTCTCTTCATCTTCTTCTATCCTTCCTTCTTTCTTCCTTCCTTCCTTCCATCCTCCTTCCTTCTTTCCTTCCTTCCAGCCTTCCTTCCAGCCTTCCTTCCTTCCTTCCTTCCTTCATTCATTCATTCGCCCCCTCCGCCAAAAAGCCTCCACGGTGTTAGGGCTAAACATGATTAGCAGTACCCCACACAAGCTATGAGTTGCTCTCACTGAATTTCTGTGACGTCATTCTATACTTTTCTTTGTCATTCTATGGCTTTCCTTGTACTTCTTTTAGGTGAGAAAAGTCCAGGTAGTGTAATAATGTAGTCCATTAAATCGGCAGTATCTGGCTTCTAACGTTCTTGAACATCATTGTATATCTTTATATGGCTTTCTAGTGCTTTGTGGTTTTCTGCGTAATTATATTTCTTATCCATCTATAGCTTTCTAGAGGTTTTGTGGCTTGATCGTACTTGTACGGGGCTTTCTCTGAGCTTTTGTGGCTTTATCGTACGTCTTTCTCCGTCATTCTATGTCATAATATTTACGGTATCTTTCTATGGCTCTCTGAGCTTCTGGGTCTTTCAGCGGCATGGTCAAATAAAGAGAGAGCTTGCGCAGATTTTTTGTAAAAACTGGACCTAAACCTTGCTCAAAATTGCTATTTTGAACTTTTGGAATGCCTTATCAACGAAAAGTGGGCATTTTGTCAATTTTTCTCCCACTTTTGGACCTTTTTATTGGATATAATTTGGTTCACCACAAGTTCGGTAGTGACGTACGTGCATATTTCCTCGCCCCAGTATCGAACTGTGCAAAAGCATCGACGTCACTTCCGAACTTGAGGTGAACCAAATTATAGCAAAGAGTGGACCTTTGTGGATTTTCCCCCGCACCCTCTGCTTACGGGCCGAATCTGGCTTTTAACATACATGAACGTCATTCTCTGTCTTTGCAAGGTTTTATGTACCTTTCAGCAGCATTCTCTGACGTTTATGAGAAGGCCTTTGACTCAGTGGAACATAAGGACCCCTTTATCGGAGTCGGAGTAAATGAAGGATATGTAAATACTTGACGATATCTACACAAACGCCACAGCTAAAATCCACATTGAAAACGATGTTTCCAAAACAATTCAACTTGGAGTGCGACAGGGAGATACTATATCCCCAAAAATATCCACAACTGCAATGAAAGACATTCAGAAAGCTGAACTTACAGGAGAGGATGATCAACATAAATGGCGAGAAGCTAACCATTCTAACAGATCTAAGATTTGCAGATGACGTAGCTTTGATGATAACATCATTAAAGGACATGGAGGTGCAGAAAAATGATCTGAATAAAAGAAGTAAAAAAGATTGGACTGAACATACACAAGGGCAAAACTAAATATATGACAAACCAATAGTCAGAAGACTATTGTAGTTGAAGGTGACATTATCGAAAAGGTGGATGGCTATAAATATCTTGACCGAGATGGAGGACAACACCAGGGAAAAAAATTCTGATCAGAATAAAGGCAGGTTGGAGTTGCTTTGACAGATTCAAGGATATACTATCATGTGAAAAAAAGTTACCAATGCATCTGAGAAGTAGGATATTTAACCAGTGTGTATTACCAACAATGACACATGGGGCCGAAACACGGACAACAACCAAGTACCTGGAACAGAAACTACAAACAGCCCAAAGAGCGATGGAAAGGAAGATGCTACGTGTTACCTTTAAGAGGTCACCTTGCACGAAGGGAAGATAACAGATGGACTAAACGACGCACAGAATGGCAACCAAGAACAGGGAAAAGATCTAGAGGAAGACAGAAGAGGAGGTGGCGTGACGACATTACTGCCAACATGGAACCTACATGGACAAGAAAGTCAAGGGACAGAACAAATTGGCAGAATTTTGAATAGGGCTACGTCCAACAATGGTCGAACAGAGCCTGGTGAGGTGAGGTGAGGTGAGGAATAGAGGCATCTATGCTTGTCTAAAGTTTCCAGTATTTTTGCAATATCAGTAATGTTTGATTGGAAATCCCGCAAGTACAGGAAGTATTATGTCATACCTGCAAAACCTTCCATTATTTTTCAAAATAGTAGTTAGGGGAAAAAGTTCACTTTGGTGACCACTCTCTGGCTAGTAAGGTTTGGCGATTGATTCGACTTCTATGGACCATTTAGAAAAAAAATAGCCACCATGTCCCTCGCGAAAATCCCGCCATTTTTCGCTAGAGGCCAAAATCCAAAATGGCCGCCACCACCATTTTGTAAATTTAAGTTTTGAACCAGAGCACCTATAATCATGCACAAAGACACTTTTTCGGATATGTCGAGTACAAAGGATTCCGATTCTGACATTAGTTTGACATTACGGCATCATTTTCACCCAGAAATCCAAGATGGTGGCCGGCACCATCTTGAAAAATTTAGTTTTGAACAAGAGGACCTTAAATCGTGTACAAAGACACTTTTTTGGATAAGTCGACCACAAGGATTTCAAATTTGACATTACTTTGACATTATGAACTCATATTTACTCAGAAATCCAAGATGGTGGCCGCCGGCGCCAGCTTGAAAAAAATAAGTTTTGAACCAGATTACCTAAAATCGTGTACAAAGACACTTTTTCCGGTAAGTCGACCCCAAGAAATCCGAATCTGACATTAATTTGACGTTACAAAATAATTTTTTGCCCAGAAATCAAGATGGCCCCATTTGGTAGAGCGTAAACGTGATTTTTGAATGAGAGCAGAAGCATAAGTGTGTCATTTCCGCCTTATCTGGGGTTCATGTCTCTTATATGGGGTTTCAACTGCCTTATCTTGGGTTTACATCCCTTATCTAGGGATAAGGCGCCTTATCTGTGGTTTAGACGGCCTTATCCTGGGTTTACGTTCCTTACCTGTGGCTAAGATGCCTTAACCTTAGCATATCGCAGTCTAAACCCAGATAAGGCATATAAACCCAGGATGATGCGCCGTAACCCCAGATAAGCGACGTAGACCCCAGATAAAGCAGTCTAAACCCCAAATAAGGCGCCTTAACCCTAAATAAGGAACATAAACCCCAGAAAAGGCATCTAAACCCCACATAAGGTGCCTTAACTCTAGATAAGGGTTGTTAACCCCAGATAAAGGTCGTAAACCTCAGATAAGGCATCTAAACCCAAGATAAGGCGCCTTAACCCCAGATAAGAGACGTTAACTCAGATATGGCAGTCTAAACCCCAGATAAGGCGCCGTCTGGGGTTTACTTCTCTTATATTAGGTTTATGTTCCTTATTTATGGTTAAGGCGCCTTATTTGGGGTTGGGACTGGTTTATCTGAGGTGTACGTCTCTTATCTGGGGTTACGGCGCCTTATCGGGGGTTTAAACTGTCGCATCTGAGTTTACGTCTCTTATCTGGGGTTAAGGCGCCTTATCTTGGGTTTAGATGTCTTATCTGAGGTTTACGACCCTTATCTGGGGTTAACGACCCGTATCTAGAGTTTGGGCACCTTATGTGGGGTTTAGATGCCTTATCTTAGGTTTATGTTCCTCATTTACGGTTAAAGCGCCTTATTTGGGGGTTGGACTGCTTTATCGACGGTCTACGTCTCTTATCTGGGGTTACGGCGCATTATCTGGGGTTTAGATGCCTTATCTGGGTTTAGACTGCGATATGCTAAGGTTATGGCATCTTAGCCACAGGTAAGGAACGTAAACCCAGGATAAGGCCGTCTAAACCACAGGTAAGGCGCCTTATCCCTAGATAAGGGATGTAAACCCAAGATAAGGCAGTTTAAACCCCATATAAGGGACATGAACCCCAGATAAGGCGGAAATGACACATTTATGCTTCTGCTTTCATTCAAAAATCACATTTACGCTCTACCAAATGGGGGCCATCTTGGATTTCTGGGCAAAAATTATTTTGTAACGTCAAATTAATGTCAGATTCGGATTTCTTGGGGTCGACTTACCGGAAAAAGTGTCTTTGTACACGATTTTAGGTAATCTGGTTCAAAACTTATTTTTTTCAAGATGGCGCCGGCGGACACCATCTTGGATTACTGGGTAAATATGAGTTCATAATGTCAAAGCAATGTCAAATTTGAAATCCTTGTGGTCGACTTATCCAAAAAGTGTCTTTGTACACGATTTAAGGTCCTCTTGTTCAAAACTAAATTTTTCAAGATGGTGCCGGCCACCATCTTGGATTTCTGGGTGAAAATGATGCCGTAATGTCAAACTAATGTCAGAATCGGAATCCTTTGTACTCGACATATCCGAAAAAGTGTCTTTGTGCATGATTATAGGTGCTCTGGTTCAAAACTTAAATTTTCAAAATGGTGGTGGCGGCCATTTTGGATTTTGGCCTCTAGCGAAAAATGCCGGGATTTTCGCGAGGGACATGGTGGCTATTTTTTTCTAAATGGTCCATATAAGTCGAATCAATCGTCAAACCTTACTAGCCAGAGAGTGGTCACCAAAGTGAACTTTTTCCCCTAACTATAGAGTTACACATGGTATGGAGTTTATTAGTGTTAAAAACAGTTAGATTTGATGTATGTTTAATGAAAGATCAGGAAAATTTAGGCGAGAGAAGTTCACATCGGATTATTTTAGGTGAGAAAAGTCCAGGTAGCCTATTAAAGTAGTCCATGAAAGGCTTCTGTGTCTTTGATCGGCATTATCTAGCTTCTAACGTTCTTAAACATCTTTCCTGTGTTTCTGTGGCTTTCTGTGTAATTATATGGATTACTTGAACTATATATTCTCCATCTTTCTATAGTTTACTAGAGATTCTGTGGCTTAATCGTGCTTGTATGGCGCTTTCTCTGAGCATTTGTGGCTTTTTAGTAGTTCTTTCTCCGTCATTCTATCTTTTTCTATGCAGTAGCGTAGCCAGGATTTTAGTCAATTTTCTGTCGCATGTTTAGGCATTTTAAGGACACATTGCTCTTTGCCAAATGTTTTTCTCTGTCTTTGTAAGGTTTTATATGGCTTTGTGCCTTTCAGCGGCATTATCTGACCTTTGACATATGGTACTAAAGGCATTCTGTGTGTGACTATCTGCATTATTATCTGGTCTAAATGTAATTCTATCACGTCTGTGACATTTTTATTTCCTCCGATATGGACCCGTCCCTGTGCTACGTACGCTATCAATATGGTGTCTTTGTGTTCGTCTGCATATACCTTGCTTTACCTGCCTTTTGTCTACGGCCGGCCGGCGTGGGCCTTCAACCGCAAACGAGTTAACCTCCTCCATTTCTGTCTACCTTGTGACTGATCAGCATCCTGTAGTGGCGGTATGTGTCCCTATGTCATAATGTACTTGTTCTTGTCATCTGGTAGTCAAGTGACATAGGGGCAGCGAAGTCGTTCTGGTAGGCTCGGAGAGGGAGACGGTTTTTAGGCATACGACAAATATGGCCAAACCATTACATCCGTCGTTGGGATAATTCATCAAGTATAGTATTTTGTTCAGTCTGCGCCTAATCTCCTCCCTCCATAGTCGAACACCGCCGATAGACCGAAGATACGAGGGGCGGTCAAGTTCGTAGAACAAGGTACTTGAAATTTTGCGAATTTTCATCCAATCTCATTGGCCTTCATCTGGCAACTACAAAGATGCTCCGGTATTGATCTTAATCGGAGACTGGTCAATCGGCAAGGAATATTGACAATCGATGAATCCCATGCGTGTGGAAGTTGGAATCTCAGCCCCCCTCGTTTGTTGAGGGATGGCTTCTCCACTCGTTCCCAAATCGCTTCTCGAACTCCCCGCTCAAACCACCTCTCCTCACGATCTAGAATGATAACATCCTACGTATCAATTTGGTGTCCAGATGTTTTGGCGTGAGCGTATATAGCAGTATCCGGTTGCCAGTCAGTAGAACTAGGACGTCTGTGTTGTCCAAGTCGAGCTTTGAGGGATTGCTTTGTTTCTCCTACATACGCTTCTGTGCAGTCCGGATCCCCACACTTATAACCGTAAACAAGGTTGGACTGTTTGTCGGGGGGGGGGGGCTTATCTTTAACATGGACTAGTTTTCCGCGCAAGTTTCGAATACACCTACTGATTAGCTACTTACTGATTGATACGTGACCAGTCTCCGATTAAGATCAATACCGGAGCATCTTTGCAGTTGCCAGATGAAGTCATTCCAGTATTTTATTCATAATTCAGCTTCTGTCTCCTCTATTGTTTTCAAACAGTGTTATTTAAGTAATCAACTAATAGAAATGAATTACAGGCCAAAATACATCAATGGAACAGACCAAATGACAGCATATATTTAATTCAAGTGAAATGACAGTAAAATAACTATTTTCACATTCATATTTCAATTCAATAAATTTAAAGTAGATTTTCTCCTATTTCATATTTGACCGAAAACGCGTTAAAAAAATGTGGATCCAAAACTACACCCCTACAGACCTCAAATTTGGCACAAATAATCTTTAAACCATTAGCTAGTACATAGTCTTACTTTTAACGTCATATGAATTTTGCTTGTTTTTAGGTTGGACAAAAATATCCATAGAGTTCGAAATCAGTTTATGCCTACTATAACTCCCCCTTACCCCGGATTTTTTTTTTTTAAAACGAAGACTACGCAGTAGATCGTTTCAAATGCTTTAATTTGACACCTTATTCAACTTCATACGAGATTTTATTGTTCAGATACTTTTTTCAAAGGTTGACTAATTTGTGCTAATTATATAATTGCTAATTAGCTAATTGATATCCATAAATGTTATTATTTGTCAATTTTTG
Organism: Amphiura filiformis; assembly: GCF_039555335.1. Classification (NCBI taxonomy): domain Eukaryota; kingdom Metazoa; phylum Echinodermata; class Ophiuroidea; order Amphilepidida; family Amphiuridae; genus Amphiura; species Amphiura filiformis. The sequence continues at coordinate 30,814,644 of NC_092628.1, forward strand.
TGTATGGTAATACATACTGGATATACGTACCAAATATGGATTTACTGTGATGTTTAATAAGAAAAAATTGCAATCCCTCACATTCGACCTTAATCGTCACCTCAGTATTTATAATTTGCTTCTCTCATTTAGAACTCTAGAGGGTGTATCAAAATACAGTATACAGTTTGAAAACATGCCACTAGATTAAAATGTATACTAGTATTTGGTCAAATCCTTTCGTTGATAGCGGAATCATCTGTCCTCCCACAACTGTAAAATCACTGGCGTGTGACTCAGTGTATATTTTTGTGAGCCGTGTAAAACTGCAGTTGTGCGAAGTAAATTAAAATAACAGTTAAATCACAGTTTCACCACTTTCTTTACAGTAATTGACAGAACACCTTGCAGAATTGTTTGGCAATTGTGTGATTGATTTGAAGCACCAAGTGGAATGGCCCTAAGATCTCCTGATCTTACACCTCTGGATTTCTTCTTGTGGGGCTATCTGCTCTCTAAAAGCAAAGGTTTTCACAAGTCCTACCGACGACCTGATGAATCCCAGAGATACATAATTGCACAAATTGACATCCCTATATGCAGGACAGACCTCTCATCAGACGTGGTGTGAATGTCATGTTGCGGAGGGCCGATATCTGCATACAGAGGAGTGGTGGCCATGGCATAGTGGCCGGAAGACTAAAACCAAGGAGGTGACACTAAATCCCCGGTTGTTCTAATAGCAACGCAAACCTATGACAAATTCCGTTGGCTATCTGGTTAGAAAATGAGGCCAGTTATCAATCCGTTATGATCCGTTATGAATAATTCATATTCGACCCCATGATCAAGTTGGCAAATACCGATGCCGTTAGTTTTGCGAACTTTGTCTGTTCAATGAGGGTATAGCGCGCCCCAATACATCAGGACGAAAACGATCCGGTTTATGGAATGGCGGACAGGTATTTCCCATCAGGCCAGTGGCGTAGGCAGTTTTCTTGGTCAGGAGGGCAAAATAAAATTTCGGGGGCACAGACGAAAAAAACTATACCGGTTTGGGTTTTAGAGAGGCTTTATTGGGACGATGTGCGCGCGTAGCTCGGAAAAAAGTGTATTTTGCACTATTTTTGCCCATGATTGGGATGAAAAGGGCTTTATTGTGACAATGAGCGCGCGCAGCGCACACAAATTTTATATTTTACACTATTTTGGCCATGATCGGGGTGAATTTTGGTGGAAAAGGGCGCTCCTTGCCCCTTTTCTTTTCCTTTGCCCTCCAGATTTTCTCTTTCATTTTTTTGTCAGATGGGCACTTTTTCTTTCATTTTTTGTCAGGGGGGCACTCTGCCCCCCTTGCCACCCCACTGGCTACGCTACTGCATCAGGCACCAGCGGATATGTTTGTCAAAGAAAGTAAAGTTAATTATGGAATGACTTTTTGCAATAGTAATGTCGAAATTAGAACTTGTTGTCAATAATACGAAGGAAAATGCGTGACAGGTGTAAGGCAGAGGATGATTTAAGGAAGCCCCATCATGCACTGTAAAAGTGTTATCACTAGAGTTTCAACTGCCACTTTACTTTTCAAATCCCATTGAACTCTGTGCAAAAGATGTTGTTTTAGAATTGCCGTGTGTCATTATTTCTTGGTCGATTTCAGATCTAAAGTTATGTATGCATGAAGGATAATTCACACCTCCTGTATATAACATAAAATGTGAAATCGACCAACCTCTAGAAGGTGTTTTTACTGTAAATATATCTGTCCAAATTCAAATTTAACCATGCACGTGTGTATGCAGTGGGCGGGCAGTGGTGTCGTGTTCACTCACACAGCTGTGCTAACCGCAAGACTTGCTGGGAAGTGCTTAAATCATCCTCTGGGTGTAAGGTATGACATACAAGTAGTATTTGAAGTATAGAAAATATCTGACCTTCCAGTATGGCGCCATATTTGTCTGTGTTTTTATTCGTTTCCTCGCGTAATAATGATCAATCTGCAATTATAAGACGTATTGGTACTTGGCCCCGTACTTGGCTACCGGGATGAATTAGTGTTTATAAAAGTATGTAAAGAATTTCACGTCATAGTGCCATTACAGTTAAATGCATACACAACACCAAAATGAACCAACTACCTGATTGGTCACAGTCTGCGTGGTCCCGCCGGAATTCGCGTAAACCAATGTCCTTGAACATTTTAAGACCCCATTGTTGCTTGGACATAACTGGATGACACTGTGCATACTCAATATCTTTGTGAATTAACACAGAGGAACTGTGTTTGCTTTGTATTCAATATAATTGGAATAGGATCCCGAATAGGATTCGATGATGCAGCCGGGTGCGGCCACCGTTGTATCACCAACTAGCTTCAGCTGTAACTTCAGTCGCTGGAGCCCCGGACTTCAGACGATAAAAAGGCATGTAAATCTCAAAGTTCATACACTTGATACATGTAATATTTGGCCTCTTTTTTTTATTATAACGAAACAGTATACGAAATATACCAGCCTATAGTTAATACAAAATGTGATACGACGTATTCACTGATCAATTTGTCATGGATGCAGGCCCCGTTTACGTAACATGACTACCGCTCGCTATAAGTTAGGGCGCAAATTTGAATCATTAAGTGACAATGCGCTATTTACATTTCAATGCGCCCCATGCTAATTATTGAAGCCCTCTCCAGGAATTTCTTTATGCTAAAACTGTTATGCAGCAGAATGATTAATGGTCACAAGCCTGTGATTTTACAGTTGTGGGAAGACAAGATGTTAATTTAACTATCAACTAAAGTATTTTGACCAAATACCTCATACTGTATTAATCTAGTGGCATTTTTCGAGCTGTTTACTTTATTTTGATACACCCTGTATAAGTAATTCAATCTCACAGTTAATTGGTTTTGTGAGCTTTTTGTTTTTAATCATTTCTTCTCTGAAGAAAACAAACATTTATGTTAGAAACTAGTTTCAAAGTTGCAAAATATGATTGTATGTAAAAAACTAAATATGATTGTTTTGTATTAAAAAAATAACAATAATAAAAAATGAATTCAATTAATTTTGAGGGGATGTGGTTTCTTAGTAAATATAGTGTTTTCAACAACAGCAACCAATCCTATTAATTTCTAAATAATGTCCAAGCTTTATATTGATTTCAAAATATAAATCCAATTGAAATTGAAATTGAATTTCACGCAACAGGTATCACAAACAAAGACCATACAAATAGAATGATTGACTGTCATTTCCATTTCATTGAAGATACATTGATAAATAACAATCTGTTCATATTTTCTACTGCGATCTATCACAGCTATTACTAGAGATTTGGTGGAAAATACAAGGCAATATATAAATTTATCCCGCGGATTATGGCCTTGGACAGAAAAATATTCTACTTGAATTATCAGAATTCTTTGAAATGTAATTAAATATTCTTGGTAAATATAGTGCACAATGCACACGAAAGGTTACTAGGGGATTAATTTGGAATTATAATTATTATATTGGATATTATTATAATTAGCAGTTTCACAGATGATAGTGTCTTTTTTTACTGTCAGTGCTCTAGCACTGGGACGAATGCTCGACCATGATGTAATTACAACAAACTGGCAAACACAACTATAGCATTTTGACCAAATACCTTTTTAATCTAGTGACATTTTTCAAACTGTATAGTTTATTTTGATATACTATGTATAACAAATGCACGAATTTAATCTCTCAAACGTATCTTTTAATTTTGAGTGGGATAAGCTTTCTTAGTAAATGCCAGTTAGTGTTTTCAACTGGGGTTTTCAACAACAAATCATATCACCTCTGATCTCTAAATAACTGTTCAAGCTTTTATTGATTTGTTTAAAAGTATTAGATTTCCGAGAATTTCATAGCCTTGATCAAGGCTTCCTCCTTACTTTTTCTCTATCCATGCTCTTCTTCAAGGATCCATGGTCGAAGTATCATATACTGGACTCCCTCAGATTTTTAGTCAGGTCAGAATTTTTGTGTGGGAAAAATTAGCAAAATGAGCTGGCAAAATGAGCTTAAGGAGGAAGTATACCTTGTGGGCATGGTGTGCATTTTGCTCAAACACAAATGTGTAGTGCACAGTGTGCCTGGGGTAAAGTGTGATAAGAAAGTCCACTATCTAGCAATTCAAATGTCAAATAGATTTTCAAGTTATGATGGTAAATAATTATTTTGAAAGAATAAATAACTTCCAATTTTGGAAAGAAATAGAAATTTTTGGAAGATGTGGCAGCTTGTGGCAAAGCTTCCATGAATTATACATTCACTAATTATTGACGCCAAAGGACTTGAAGCAAGTCTAAGAATTTCACCGAGCAGGTATCACAAACAAGGACCACATCATACAAGAATGATCAATTTATTGGAGATGCATCGATAAAAACAATTTGTTAATATTTTTATTGCAAATTAACCTATCAAATATAAAGCTATTAGAGATTTGGGGAAAATGAAAGGCAAAAGATATTCATCTTCTCTAGTTATCCGAGCTCTTTGAAATGTAATTTAATTATTCTTGTGAAATGTAGTGCACAATGCACATATATGAAAGGTTACAAGGGAATACCTTTGGAATTACAATAATGGAATATTGTTAATTGGCAGTTTCGCTGACGACGTTGTCCTTTTTTACTGTCAGTGCTGAGGAATAGGAACGAATACTCAATGAACTGAAGATTAAGTTTTACACCTGCATTATAGCAACGAAACCAAAGTCAACCCCGGAAGTCAACCATGGTGTAATTCACCTTTTCGGTAAATCCCATAAGCCTTTGCGAGTACACCTGAGACCTCGTCATTTTACGTCACGCCGATCTGCGCCGATGCGGACATCGTTTATCGAACATCGTTACTGCGCATTGCAAGTCGGCGTCACGTCAAATGACGAATTCTTAGGGGTACTCGCAAAGGCTTATGTGATTTACCGCAAAGGTGAATTACAACAGCTGTCAAACACATATAGGGAAACTATAGTGAAAATGGATTATAGCTATCTAGAAGAATGACAAAGAAGAATCCAAGCTGGATGGTGTCCCGGGATAGTGTACCTTTGGGAAATCAAACTACATCACAAAGAGCAAGATACCTGAAGAGTAGGGTATTTGACCAACATGATCAGTGAATCATCGGCAATAACCTATGGAGTCGAGACATGGGCCACAACAAGCACCCTATGCCGGGATCCTATGTGCAATCAGAATTCCCGCGTAGCCAGTGGCGGTGCCAAGATTGTTTCTAGTTGGAGGTGTGGGAATATATCAAATATGGGGATGGGTCGGACTGCGTGATTGGCTTCATGGTGGACCCATTTTTCGTAATTTGTACACGAGTCACTTTATGATTACCAGGATATTTGAATGGATGACGCAAACAATAATTGTTACTCCTCATGCATATTGCGCGATAAAAGTATCTTGCAAAGTTTCTTGCTTATATCAAAATTTTCATTTTTGTAATTTTTCTGACATGTTTGCAGTCACGCGACATACATTCGTCCTGACACAAAACTTTCATCCAATTTTTCCAAAAATACTTTCTTTGGTAGAAAATGCTGCAGAAATGCGACGTCCTTTTGCTGGATAAGATATATCAAGTGTAAAAACAATCATGTGATGAAGCAAATAATTAATTAAACACATATAAATTATGAAAAGTTAAGCCAAATTTTGTCAAGCTCAAAGAACAAAGACTAAAGTGCGTCTATACGATCCTATGTATATTATTGAGCGAAACAGGTTTGCGGTTAGGAAATCTTACTACGAAACTCAAATCTTACTATGAAATTCCACGGTGTTTGCAAGCATGATTTTAAGTAGGACGTGGTTGCTGAGGCTTTAACATTAAATCCACCACAAATTACGAATAAATCCTAGGGAAAGTTCAACTACATTTCTGATAAAAACAATTTCCTAGTTTCAAGTAATCAAATAAAAGATATTAAATACATCTATCGCTCTCCTATTCATCGCTAAAAGATTTGGGAATCGTACATATAAGTCACAGGTGGGTGGGTTATCATCTTATACAAGTATAAAAGTACTTAATTCTTTGTATGCAGAAAATAAATAATGTATGATTTCCATTTTTAAGAAAGAATGACAAATGCTTTATCTAAAACCACTGGGCCAGACATATATGTAACATTTGTACTTATTTTTGGTAGCAATATAAGAATTATCTATATCTATTAAATCTTTTGATTACTAGTAATATAAATTAAAAAGGTGTTGACGCAGGAAAGCTTATACATTTTACAAATCTGGTGAAAGAGCTGATGAATCTTGCGGTTTAACAATACTTAAGGGGGATGCCAAAGCTGGGAAGTAGTTTATGCCCACCTACAATCATGAACCTTAAGTACGGCTAGTAAGATTCGAAGAAGCAATAAACGAAGTGTCCTGACAGATTCTAGGAAGCAAGGGACAATTACAAAGTGTTCTCGAGGAAGTGTCCGTTTCTAGTAAATACCAGGCACGCGTTAAAGTCCCGGTACCTTTGTCAATAATATTATACCCATTGTGTAAGTTTGTTTTGTGTTTTTGTTTGCTACAGAATATCTGGTGAATGGCTAAGGTTTTGCGCTGTAAAGATAATCGGATTCAATTCTCTCTAAATTATAAGATAAATCAGAATGCACTGTTGAGCAGGCTTTTTGTTATTATCATGCATTTAATGATATAGCTGTTCAAGCATACTTTGGGTATGAATAAATATATCTTATCTAATAAAATAATGAAAATTTCATTTAGCATAATTCTTGCATAACAGGAAATTAGCCACAAAGTGTTTTGTGGAAATGTTGTTTTAAAATACATTTTGATGTGTGAGACCTTCGCTATACAGGGTGTATAGGTTATAAGGTATACAGTTTGATTTAGACATTGTGCTCACAGAGCACGGCCCTTAGCCAGTGTTGTTGATCTTTTATGACCTTTGACCTAGAGATGTTCATGCGACATTTCTACCACCAGCCTATATGGCTCATGGTGGTGACGACAGTAGGCCTACTATGTAATTTACGGGAGCAGCAGCATTTTGAAAGTATTTGGTAAAGAAAGAAAGAAGAAGAATCGGATAGAAAAACAGAACCTCAGCTAGGTAAATACACAGATGCCCTTGGAAGGCTCGGTAAAAATTGTTTACCTATATTAGCCTTGCATGCAAGGACATGCCTATTCTTACTATAATGTATACTTTAAAGTACACATAAGTGAGGAATGATCAGCCCAATTATTATTATACATGGCTCATTGAACCACAATGGGCTTGCAAGGACTATATATCTTTGCTGTATGGATGACATATTTGTGTGCAAATCTATCATGGGGTCATAGCCCCCTCTAAAAATTACGTTTTTGGTCATTGTCCGCAAGTGGAAGAACTTTGCCCGCAAATGATCATGTGGCATTTGTGGCACCACCCAATGGTCCTAGTGCTTAACTATGGTCAACATGGCAAAAAGCATATGGCTACGATGGCCGATTTAAGTTATTTGGTTACATGCCGGAAATGACCCCTAAATGACCTTTGACCCCAATTCTGTGTACAACTTTTAGACACTGGCTATATACGATGCATGTGTGGGAGTGATGTCACGGTGCTATGTAATATGGGGAATGAGTAGCATTTTAAGTGAAAAACACATTTTGGGCTATAATGACCTTGAGAAGACATTTGCGCCAGACATTTTCACATGATATTTGTGGCACCCCCCAATAGTCATAATAACCAAATTTCGTCAAAATTGGCAAACGAATATGGCTACGATGGCTCATTATATGATTGGTAGAAGAAAGAAAGAATCAGAATCTAAGAAAAAGAGACCCTTAGCCAAATGCCATTTGGCTAAGGTAAAAAATGCCTCTAGATTAAAAAAGTATGAGGTATTTGGTCAACTGAATTCTATAGTTGATTGCTGAATCAACATCTTGACCTCCACAACTGTAAAATCAATGTCGTGTGACCCATAAAGGACTCAGTGGCTATTTTTGTGAGCCGAGTAAAATCAAAATCAAAGCAACATGAAAATCACATGTTTGACCACTTTCTTTACAGTAATTGACAGTCTTTACAGTCTTCCACATGGCGACCATTCCTCTGTATGCATCAAAATGACATTAACAACCCGTCTTATGAGATGTATGTCCTGCCTGGCAGCCTGAGGACGTCAACTTCTTCAATTATGTATCTCTGGAGTTAATCAAGGTCTTCAAGAGGACTCGTGAAAACCTTTGACCATTCCACTTGAAGCTTCAAAGCAATCACACGATCGCTAAAATTTTCATGTTATTTTAATTGGCTTTTCGCGTTGATTCAGATGTAGCATTTTCTGGACTCATCAATTGAAAGGACTCCACGCTTCTACTTGCATTCAACTTGCTTGGTGACTGTGTCTTAATGCTTCTGACTCTGACTCTTCCAGGTTAACCCATTGGTATCAACATTGTTTTCCATTGATAGTAGTATGTAAAGCTGACATACAAGATAAATGGACGGGTTCTTTAAAGGAGATTCCAAGGCATGATATAAGGGGTGCAATTTCCACCGTTTTGATATAATATTCACTTAAATTCAAAATCCGCAAAACGACTACAAATTTTTTAGACTCATTTCCAATGTAAGAGCAATGTATTAATATTATGAAGTACTTTCCAGATAAAACTTGGCTCTTTGCATCAAACCCCCCATGTATATGCATTGCCGAAAATTATAAACTTAATCTCTCTATCTAAAATTTAATAACATTATCCCCAATGCATTGAAGAAAGCAACAGTTCGCGATGTCTCCTCGTTCACACGTCTTTCATTTTAATACTGCATAAGAGGTAACCCATTCGTCTATAAGAACTTGGCAAAATCATGTGGGCGAATGCTTCGGTAACACAATGATGGATATATTGACAAAACATTCCTTGAATATTTTGTCAGCGTTCTCTAAAATGTGTTGTAACAGTATACAACTTATTGTGTGTTATTTTCCACGTGTCTAAATAAAGCGGGGGATGCTTCAGAAACTTGAGTTAAGAATAACAGACACAAAGGTTCAATAGATCTGCTGTTCAATATCGCAATATTTCAAAAATTATATGCCTTAGAAATGAAATTCGAACAATGTTATTAATTATTTTATGGAAAGAGTTTTCTTACTGAGTTTTTCCATAATAAAAATTGATTAATTTCAGGAAAGAAAAAGAGCAAGGTACACCAACTTGACGTGGGGAAACAAGTAAAATACAGACTAGACAGAATGCAGGAGGGGGGGGCAAATGTAGGCATAGAAGTATAGGTAAAGTTCGATAGTCAAAAATTACCAATTCCAAAGCCCACAGATGTGTTAAACATGCAAAAACAACAGTGATTAATGGAAATACAAAAGTGCACTAGAACAAGTGATGAAAATCACTGTGCACATAAGCAGACATAAGAAACCAAACAACCAATGTAGACACAAAAACAGGCAAAGTTCGATGGCCAAAAGTGCCAAATCCAGAGCCCACAGAAGTGTCAGGAAGTAGTACAAAGGTACACTGGAAGTGATGAAAATCACTGTGTGCACATAGCAGACAAACAAAACCAAACAGACAAAAAAAACCCGACGTTTCGAACAGATGAACTGCTCTTTTTCAGGGACAGACAACAAAATAAAAAATCAAACAGCGGAAACTACATGCAAAAAACCAACTCAAGTCAAAAACTGAAACTTCAAATAGAACTCAGTAGCAAACAAGATAACAAACTCAGACAGAGAGTCTGGGAAGCAATAAGCAACACCAGAGGACAATAGGGTATTGTCGTAATTGACAGGATGTAAATGTCAAGAGGGGTCGCAATCAATAGAAGAGGAATAAATTGAATAGAGAATAAGTGAAATATATAGAAAAAGAGTGCCACTCAAAGATGTAATTAGAAATGACATGCATATGTAGGCCTACATAATACATGTGTTAAGGGATGTATATAGGGCGGGAACCTGGTTTGGATTCCAGAGGAAGTGTGCCTGTAAGAGACACAGCTCAGATCACACGCCAAATAAGTTTGGAAATTGACAATTTTCTCAACCTTGAAAAAATAGGTAGAGCTGGAACTCAAACCAGGGACCTCGCTGTTGTAAAACTCAGTGCATGACCACCAAGCCAACTAACCATTTGCTGTGAGAAGCTTGATACTAATACTTGATATTGCTGAATAGAATAAATCAATACTGACATTAATCCTATTGAAATAAACGTTCCATAGAACTAGGAATATGTGAAATGGCTATCAATCGATCAATCAATCCAGTTTTCAAGTTATCAACAATCAATAATAAACCGATGAATCATGGAATATTACTAATTACTTACTAATCTACCAACTAAATAAATAAGTCAGTAAATAAACAAATAAATAAATAGCATAAAGAAATAAATATATAATGCAGAATGCAGTTAGTATTTAGTTATAAAAATTGCAAACATTCTATCATTTATAAGTTCAAAGAAGCTGTCTTTTTAATATCTGCGCCTAATCAATAATGGGTCTTTCACTCCATTGTCAAACTACTGTGTTCCCTGTAAGATTATGTATTGACCAGGTGCTAAACAAATCAGTCGTTTTCTGTATGTTTTATAACAGATCACAGTACCCAATCAAACATATAACAAGGTCAGTCATTGGCCGTCTTGCTGAATAGCAGGGCATTATACAAAGAGATACCTCATGTAAGTGCCAATCACAACACAGGTTTGATAACAGTTTGGTATATCCTTGGTATACATCATAATAATCGCCAAACAACGAATCCAAAGCAGTATAGTACTGGACAAAGACGCAAGCTTTCATGCGGGAAATATAAACACACTCGCTATTAGTTGTGCTCTTTGTACGAGATATTGATACGGCACCGAAGACTACAGCTGTTCCGAACCAGGAACCCTATTTCCAGACAAAAAGTTCAATGTTGTCACAATGGATTCAAAGTAATAATTATAATCGTCAAGAGACCCACATAGAGGAATACGACATCTATCCCGAGCCAATCTGCATTATGTTGCCTGCAAAAGCCGACGATCAGACATAAATTTTAAAACGAGCATGCCCAGATATCAGCGCCAGTTTCATGGTAAGCTTAAAACGCATTGAAAAGGCCAAATTGCAGTCGCAAACTATATAATATTAGTAAATCACCAAAGCGAATGGTAACATAGGTATGTGGAAAAGAACTGTGTTAACAATAACAAAGTATGTACCCAAAGATTTGTCTTTCTTGAACTATCAGCAAAAATATCAAATTTCGGGAAAACGCCCCAAAATTTAAAATAAACACGAACCTTCCAAAATAAATACATATTCGCACTCGGCGGCCCAGTCACTACCTGCCGCTGTTATTTGGGGTAACTCATCGCTTCCACTCTCCAGTTACTTGTACTTTAAGGTTGCCCATACCCCAGCCCTTAACAAAAGTGAAATTGATTAATTTTCCTTAAAGGGACATTCAGCGATCCACCGTTCGCAACTTACACTATCCACCACAATTTTTGCACTTTTAGAATGTTTACCAATGTAGTACTTAACGCCTGCAAATCCCTGCAATACAATGGGGAACTGGATCCTAAGGACGGACGTAACCTTTTCTTTGTATTTATGTACATACCGTAAAAATTCGTTAATAAGCACATGAGTTGCTCGGACAAGAACAAATTTGTACAGTAAGACCTTTTCGTTGTTTTTCTTTTAATTTATAAATATCTGTGTTACACATATTTATAAATTAAAAGAAAAACAGTGAAAAAGTTTAACAAACTACCCTAAAAATGTGTTCTTTTCCAAGATTATTAATGTTTTTTTACGGCAGTGATTTTCATTGCTTTTTCCACCTTTGTACAATACATTCCTGTTATCTCACTTTACCTACTTTTGTGTCTACGTTTATTGTCCCCTTTTGCTTACCGTTATCTGATTTATTTTATTTCCCCACATCAAGTTGATGTAGCTTGCTCCCTTTTTAGGTGTATGCATATTCAAGGTACTCTCTGTAACACTTTTTGATCCTTGTTATGTTTTTTGTGTTTTATATAGCTAAACTCAATGAAAGATACAGGCTTATTACAGTAAACCAAAAAATTAAGGTACCAGTTATGTACACCCCTGTATATTCTAACTAAAGACAAATATGTCATAATTGGAACCAGAGGCCAACAGCTGAATCTTTTACCTCGAATTTAAGACCTCATTTGTTGAAATTGTTCACGATATAAAGACACGACGATCCAAAAAACAAGGAAGATTTCAATTTAAAAGTTGCGTTCACGAGTTTGCTCCATTACATGCCATATTGATTTGTACACAACGTTAACTAGCGCCGTGCTTCCATTGATTAGCACGTAATTGATTAGAACACAAAAGTGCAACTTTTGATTTCGTTTAACGTTTCTTCATTAGGTTTTAGATTACTGTTTCTTTCATTCTCAACCAATTTCAACCAATAAGGTCTTAAACCAGAGCTAATGAGTACAGGTATTGGCTGTTTGTTTTAATTTTGACATAGTTGTCTTTATTTAAGATATACAGGGGTAAACACAACTGGTACCTTAATTTTTTGGCTTACTGTAGAAGTAAGAGGGTGGTTTTAATGAGGAAGTTGTAGTTTTGGATTGACCATACTAATCTATTGCAAGACCAATTGATTTTATACTTATTCGTACATACACATGTTGCAGAATGCAGTCATTGTACTTCCACCCATAGTTTTAGATTCACGCAGCACTGCGTAGGCGACATTTCATCCACACACTATGGGCTATGGGCACATCCAGATCAGAACAATTTCTGCAATGTCAATATTTAATAATAAAAATATAATATCATCTAGAAGAAAAATTCAAATTAACCAAGAATTGGTCATGATTCTAAGCTAAGTAAAGTACGTTTCAAATTTTTTTGTTAGAGAACGTTTGACTAATTCAAATATGTAACACACTAGTTAAAAGGGCATTTCGTGACCCATAGCCTCATCCCCCCACTTTTCTCAAAAAAAGTTGAGATTTTTATATCACTGGAAACCTCTGGCTACATAATGTTTATTTACAAAATATTTCTTGCAGATTAATTCGTTTAGCAAAGATATCGTGACATTTTAATTTCGTTCTGGTATACCAGAACGAAATTACAACACATTGTCTATGGAGCAGTGTAATACACATAATCATGCATAACTCGCAAACGCAAAATGGAATCAATTGAAATTTTGGGTTTTTTCGTGGATATCTACTGAAAAAATGTCATAAAAAGAGGATGCTAGGATCACGAAATACTCCTTTAATTTGAAGAGACAAAATAAGATGATCTAGTAATATTCGCAACATCTCAGCAGGTATTATGACATGGGTAATTTATATGGAGGTTTGGTGTATTTTAATCTCTGAAATATGGTGAAAAGCCACTCATGACTGTTAAGGAATTATTTCATCTAATGCTCATGTGGGCAGGCTTTTGAATGTACCATAACGAAAGGGCGATGTCCGTTACGTTATGCAATATACCCATATATGTACGACAATTTAACTCCCACCTGTATGATAATTATGTAATCTGAAACAGTTTTCTGCTAATACTGTGATCACTCTACTGGAAGCAACTTGTTCATATATGGCGCTTGAAGTCTTAAAAATCAGGATTAAACGCCGACGTACAATCAATTGGGTGCGATTAAGGTTGGCATGTGCTCTATATATTTTCACCTCTTAGGCTGGAATTTACCGTACCGTTTAATAAACCATAATACGTTATCATGTGGTTTATCTAACCCCTTTTCTTAGAACATCTAATCAAGGGGAGATGTTATTACGTTCTTATGCATTTTTATTTGGTACCAATGGTATGTCTTCCCTGTCAGGCTCCATAATGATGTCAATACGGAGTTATATCCAAGCATGCCCTAATGAAGTTTGAAATAATCAGGATGAATAGGCTAATAATTGATACAAATTAATACAGACGATACATTTCACTTTTTTTGTTAAATATTAATGAAAATTATAAATTTCAACTTGAATTAAAATTATTATGAGAGCAAAATGTAAACAGGTTTCACCAACCTGCTAACCGCGATGTATTATGATCGCGGAAGTAAAAATGTTTGGGCGTAGATGATGGTCCCACAATAACCAAAGTAATTTGGTTGGTTTGATGATCGGTCTTACCCCGGAAAGATAGTAATTCAACTATATTGAGCGTAGATCATGGTCCCACATAACCAATGTCATTGGGTTGGTTTTATGATCGGTCTTACCCCGGGAAAGATAGTAGGTCAACTATATTGAGTATAGATGATAGTCCTACACTTAAGTTATTTGGTTGGTTTGATTTGGTTTGGTTTTACCCAGGGTAAGATGTTTGGTCAATTTTATTTAAGTGTTAAGGACTATCCCACTATTAGGCAAAAGTCATGTCCTTTCACATTCATTCATTCATTCATTCATTCATTCATTCATTCATTCATTCATTCATTCATTCATTCATTCATTTTATTTTATTTATTCATTCGTACATTCATTCGACGGATAAGGTGGTTGATCATTCATTTATGCGTAAATGGTGGTCCAACAAATAGCAAATGTTAATTATTACATTTGGTTTGATGGGCTTAACTCATTCATTCATTCATTCATTCATTCAATTCATTCATTCATTCATTCATTCATTCAACTCCAAGATAATATGCTTGGCCAATTGCCATTGGTTCATTTCATGGTCGGCCTTGCCCGGGTAACACAATAGTTCAATTTTATTTTAGGGTGAAAGATGGTCCCACAATTAGATTGTACTTTATCATTCATTCATTTATTCACTTTTTCATTGATTGATTGATTGATTGATTGATTGATTGATTGATTGATTGATTGATTCATTCATTCATTCATTCATTCGTTTGTTCATTCATTCATTTATTTTTTTATTCATTCACGATGAACATCCAGTAGTTACTCATGCCAGTCCATATTAAAGACATATCGTTTTTCAAATCACCATTGGATTTTAAACAAAAGTGGTGTGATATCCACTTATATTCCATGTGATTTGCAATAGGAAAAGGTGTTTTTTTTAATTGTCAATCGATGTTCATATACTCAGGTAGTTTAAACAAGGTAACCTTTATGAGCGTAAATAAAGTAATCGTGAATTGTTAGTAATTAGTGAATCCCCATTACCAGGCTCACGCTTTCTGTCGTTCACGATTAACCTGCCAGTATTTTTAAGTTTAAAAACTTTAAGTTTGGCATATATATATTACAAACCGAGTGGATAACCTGATTATTCTCCTTCGTAAGATTTGCTGTACATATTCCCTACATTCAAGAAATGTTCATCATAACACTTATAATGTTGTAATCCTTTAAGTGATGTCG
>NC_092628.1:31168226-31250726 GCF_039555335.1 Amphiura filiformis
AAATTGTTGTTTTATCGTATTTATTCAAACGTATTAGTTCCTTGCGCCCTAAAATTGCACATGAGTTTATACAGTAATTGCACAGTGACGATGCAAAAGTAGAATAAAGCACCATTCTAAGTGAGTTCTTAAGAAACAAAATTTACTGCAACTATATTTTAGAAAAGTATTATCATTGACCGCGCTGTTCGTATTGTATTTTTGAGTTTATTTCTACTGCACTAATATGCAATTAACTCACAACGCTGCTACATTATCATTAATGCAGCAAACACATTGAACATGACATTTTACATTTGGATAATTAAAGAAATTGAAGGTATATACGCTCAAAACGAGCAACCATAGACGATACGCACGAAAGGGTGTATAACATGTTGAAGCTTTGAAGTAAGAAATAAATTAAACACTTTCTTTGTGTAAATACGTACGGAAGCCATGTTTAACTTTTAAATTATCATAGAGCAGATCCCAGCAAGATAGATTGTTCTGACGAGAATTTCATTGTTTTGTACATTAACAGGGAACACTTATGAAAAGGGTTAGAAACTCTGTGTTGTGTTTCTTTCTGTGCTGTGTTGTTCTGTGTACTACCCGTAACATAAAGTTGTAGCAGTTAGCCCAGAATGCATCTGATCTGTTTTCATTTTTATATGGTATAGCACCACTACATTTTCTCTTAATATCGCAGCATAAAAATAACACTTGATATAATCGGTACCCTTTCCATTATGCATTTTCCGACAATGTAAATATAATAAAACACTTACTTAGTATGTATATATAATCAGTAATGATATGAGCATATATAATAATAATGATAAACGTGTATTTTCATAATAATTATACTCAAACAATTTCTTGATACATTCTAGGGTTCTTAGTTTCTTATTCCTTTGGTGTTTTTGTCCACAACAATTCTCGACTCAATGCTAACACATTGAAACCGTTACCAATTATTAGGTTTCAATGTAAATGTAACTGCTAACGTACTTGTTTTTCCTTCGCGTGTGTTGTTCAGCACACTACACACACATAATACCAAATTGCATTTTACATAAAACCTATTGAAAAGGTATTAGAAGCATCGAAGGTATTTCCCAAAACATCCCCGAAGCAAGTCTGCTCCGAATGAAATCGAAATGTTTATAAGACGTATCGCTGACGAACTATATTAATTGGTATGAATTTAGGTGGTCAATAATGTCCCGATCGAAAACAACTATTTCTAAGCATATTGTACCTTACTGCACGGGGTTGCTCAGATAGGGAGTCACCTAAAACCGAACGAAACTGTAAATAAATACTGCACGGGGTTGCTCAGATAGGGAGTCACCTAAAACCGAACGAAACTGTAAATAAATACTGCAGTGTATAAAGTTTAACTCTCAATGTAGTAGATTCAATTAATTACAGAGAAGCCTTATGAATAGAGTTTATACCATGTATTTGGTTTGATCATGCGCAGTGGTGTGTTTATAACAGTAACTGCTATCGAATGACGATGTGAAAGAACGTGGTATGAGCAACCATTCCTGTGAAATTGACTTAACCTAAATAGTGTTCACGGACGTGAGAGATTATTCAAATTCATATTCAAATTGATTTCCTTTATTTGTTTTATGATTGGCTCAATTTTTTATCATTGACACTTCTTGACAGCCATGGCTGATTTTGAGTACATGGTTACTGTGTAAATTCTATACTGCGCCAATAAAGTATCCTTACAGTTGGAAAATTAATCACAATTTCCGAACTGAACAATATTGGGGTAAATTTGTTTTAAATAGATGCACTAGCTAATACTGCACATTATGACACCACATTTAATCCAATGTGACTTCAAGAAGCAAAGTTACAAGCATTTGATTTGACGAAGATCCAGTTTTAAAAGTGACAAACTAGCCTATTCAAATCTCCACAGACTAGTCATCTGGTTTGAGAGTGGTGAATGGCTAATTTATGTGTTTGGCTTTAATTTAAAACAAAAGGAACAAAAGAAAATTGAAACAAAAGAACTGACAAATAAAATGAAAGCTTTGAAAAGTACAGAGAAGTAAAACTGAAATAAAACTGCTTTAAATAACGCTTCATTGGAGAAAGTGTGTTGTCTCTTTGTTTCGCTTGTTGGAATCTTTTGCGCCTTGTATAGGCCAGTTTGTCACTTTTAAAACTGGACCTTCGTCTATTCAAATGCTTGTAACTTTACTTCTTGAGGTCACATTGGATTCAATGTGGTGTCATAATGTGCAGGATTAGATAGTGCATCTATTAAAAAACAAATTTACCTCGATATTGTTCAGTTTTAAAATTGTGATTATGTTTCCAACTGTAAGGATACTTTATTGGCGCAGTATATTTCTATGTATGCAAAAAATGATGCCAACGACTTTAAAATCAATACCAAACACCATTTAGTATGAATTTGAACACTTCAACCTGACTACGTCGTTAAAATATTCTATGTTTAACGATATCTCTATTCCCCATTTGTGTCTACTATTCGGAGCCGTTATGTCGTATCAGAGATTCGCTCATATCCCTTGTCGTACTTAAAGGAAGGTTTTTTAATCTAAATACATCGAAAAATATCAGCGTGTTTCCTTTATAACTTTATCGAATGACAATTTAATCATGGCTTCACCTCGGAATAGGTACAAATACACATAAATCTAATTTTAGCAAAAAAATCAAACTATTCAAATTATTCTATTTAATGGACCTCATTGAAATGGTATGCGAGTATGCGGCAGAATATTTGTATATTGAAACTTCTATAAAGTATCCCAATAAAAAGCAGAAAAGCAATAACACATCGTGAGTCAAGGTAATGGATTGGCAATAACTGATACTATAATCTATGATCATAAACATAAGCTTCTGAAGAAGCTATATTTGGCGTAGAGAAGTCAGGACGTTTAAAATTCCACGTGATTTAAAACACCAACTGTATAGAGTTGTATTTTCCTTTTTGACATCGCCGAGATATGAATGTACATTGTCTCTTTTTATTGAGACACCCTTTAGCATCGTACCTGTTTATTAATCATGTTAATATCGAACAAACATAGCAGGGTGAAGAACTGTAACAATTTAATGGATTGGAAGCCAGATTTGCTCGCTCTGATTGAACTTACTCGTGAAACATCACGCATAAAAGTATCTGAAACATTGTGGTGATAAAATATGAAGAAAACTTTGACGATGGAGAAGATGTTTAAACGAATTGCAGAGTAAAGTTAATTGAAGGTGATATGGGGTAAAGCTTGGGGCGAGCATTAGATTATACTCGGCGCCAACGGAAGCCGCCCTATAAAACATACCAATTTATTCAATTCATATAGCTAGAGCATCGCAAATTGCATACAGAATTTTATTAGCTTGTGTCAAAAGACCCATTAGATTGAAAAATATCGTGATCCAAAAGAAAGATCTTCATGAATAAAGATAAAGTGGTTTTCACGACGTTATTGACTTTTAACATTTCCGTATATAAGCTCAGAGTTTGGATAGAGTGTTTCAAGTTTTCATGATACATTCATTACTTCATGATGATAAACGAGATATAGTGATATTTATAGGTATAGTTTAAAATAGTATTTAATATTTCGTGAGAAAACGATATAGATTTCGGGCAAAATAACTGTGTTTGATATAACCGACGACAAACCGTATAAAGATAAGACTACAGAATGAAAGAAGAATATTAGCCCAAGGAGGAAAAATTTAATTTTAAACGAAGTCCTATGATAGCAATTACAATACAAAGAAAAGTCAGTATAATACGTCAAATTTACATGTAAATTTTTATTCAAATAAAATGGATTTATGGTATTATTGCATCTATGATATTTTCTTTACTAAGTGATTTTTCCGATCATTTGCAAATCCAAAACATCACGATTGCAGCAGCTAATGGGATGTCAAGGGGTCAACTGTCTCTGTGAAACTTGCCGCTCTTTTATATTTGCAATCTATGCTCAGAGATTTGACACATTTTGCTCACCGGAAACAAATAAGTGTTAGAATGAAAGTGATATGGCCACATTGCAGATTATCGTATCAAACTTCATCAGGCATGCAATCCCCGGGAGGATCTACGTTGTATCTAACTGTGTCAGTCTTGGTCTAAGACATCGATGTTCGAAAAAATACAAATCAAGTGAAGCTATTGAAACAGATTCATCAGGATCGTTCATAGTTCAATACAGTAGAAATGTTTCTTTTTCAGAACCAATTATGCTGGTACTTACTCAGAAATATTTCAATTCCTATCAGGAATCTTGATCATTCTATTGTGGTGTTTCTAGATGTTTGATGAAACGGCAACACTGTTTGGTGATGATAAGATCTTCCTGATTGCTCATTTTGATAAGCATTCGAGGAAGTTTACGATCAACTCATCAAGACAACCAAACAGTGTTGCAGTGTTCATCAAACATCTAGAAACACCACAACAGAGTGATCACGATTCCTGATAGGAATTGAAATATTTCTGAGTAAGTACCAGCATAATTGGATCTGAAAAAGAACCTTTTCTACTGTATCAAGTGAAGCTATGTTTTTCAATCGTTCTTTTTTGATTAATAAGAGACAAACGTATTTCTTTAAATTATTCAGTGAAACTTCAAATGTGAATCGAAGGTAGTATATACTTGACAGTTTTAAAATCACATGCAAAATCGGCACTCATCTGTCCAGTCTTATCGTGACTCAGGCATGTCAGGAACCATATACTTCGTTAGAAAAGGCTTGAAGAGGCCGAAACGTCGCTTTCATCATTCTGTTTTGGAACTATTACATTCATTGAGGTTCGTCGAAGCATTGTTATCTAACTTGGTCCATATTAATAGCTGGTGGCTTCATTGCCTATCATTGATATGTTACAACCGATTATTTTGGCAAGGAATGTTTGTCAAAGATGAAGTCGGATAATAATGTCTTTTGATCGAAACAACGGATTTCAGGCTTTGTGTTTTTCTTCTTTTCTTTAGTTTTCTTTTGCAAGATGAATTTGTTTCAATTAGGTGTTTTTTGCCGAGGTAAAGTAAAGTATTTGTGACATTTTTGCAGTGACGGTATAAAAGTAGTAGGCCTGAGTATAGCAGATGTTAATACCATAAAAATTTGATAGTTTGCATATGTGCTTACTATCGAGCGCTTTTGAAAATATGAGTCCGGAACTTTACTAACTGAGCTAATGGGGTTGAGACACATATTTGCAGCTTTAATTGTTCGTATATAACTACTCTTATGTGTATCGATAATTTGCTCAAAACCCTTTACACAT
Source organism: Amphiura filiformis (assembly GCF_039555335.1). Lineage (NCBI taxonomy): Eukaryota > Metazoa > Echinodermata > Ophiuroidea > Amphilepidida > Amphiuridae > Amphiura > Amphiura filiformis. The sequence goes on from NC_092628.1 coordinate 31,173,517, forward strand.
TTGCGAATGGGGCGCTTCATGTTTCGCATGTTTTAAAAGCGCTCGATAGTAAGCACATATGCTAACTATCGAGTTTTTACGGTATAAGCGGTTTATACTTTTATTTATTTACTTTTATTATTTCTTATTAGACAGACAATGTTGCATCGTAACCTAGATATTCCTCGATACTATAAACAATAAATCTTTTGATATCAGTTGGTGCGCCAAGGGCTCAATGGCTCAGGTGTTCAAGTACATCTTCAATGGCCGCCTCTGGTAGCACTTAAAGATGGAATGTACTGCCACCTGTACCTTGAGTCTATTCTTAACATTGATATTGTAATATCTATATAAAGTTTTCCTGGAGAACAAATATGGTCTGCTAAGCAAGTAGCAATATGTATTTCAATAATGCATGCGTTTTAAGATACATACGTCATTGTGTATTGGCACTTCCCCAGATTGTGGCAATTCAAGAGGGACCATTAATCACATTCATGAAAAGTTGTCAAGTTCCCTGGAGCTTGCAGATTTGTGATACTAGATCTAATGTAGATTTAATGTTCGTAAATGTTTTGCACCTGTGAGTTGTTCCATTATTCATTTGTTGTCCCGTTATGGTACTACGTTAATATGCAAATGACAATACAATAGAATAATACAAATAAGAATGGAGCAGCGGATTTGTCTTAGATGTACTCAGGTGGTCGAATACGTCACCTTCCTTTTATAAAGAGTCTAAATAATATTGTTTTCGTTGCGCGGCGAAGATTTGTTTGTGTTTGCGACCTTGCTTTTCTGTTACCTAACTAAAGGAACTGACCGAGTTATTTAAAAACATATCTTAAATAATAATGCTTTTGCATTATGTAGTAAAAATAATTATTATACGGTGACCGACATTTTCCAGCCTACAAAGAGCCGGAAGACAAGTTTTTATATATTCAACAATCGTACATTCAGTGAAATTCATAAGAGTTTTCTCGCTTGCAAATCAAGGTGTAATATATTTAAGGTGTGGTCTTTAAGCTTGAACAAAATTACAACATGTAGTATGCTTCGATATTATGAATGCGTTTGACCTAGATTTTATGTATACAATTGACATAGCTGCAACAACATAATAATCCAGTCTGTTTTGCCAGCAAACACAAAATAGGTTTTTTTTCAAGGAACTAAATGCCCGTAATAATGCTTCTATTCACTTAAATCTTGTACCTTTTCCTTTTTGTATTCACTTTCAAGAACCAGTAAGTCACAGTGAGTAATGCATATGCATGACTATTAAGTCGATCAGAAGAAGACAAACGCATTAGGCACAATTCAGTTACGATAATCAAAATAATCATGCATTATGAATTGCGCGTCATGTGCTATACATAATGAACAAAATAGCTAATGTAACCACGGATTGCTCTATATGCACATCAAGGTCCATACTTACCTCCATATATTTTGAAATATGGCTTAATCAAAAGGCAGTACTACCATTGAAAATCGTTTTCCGTATAGATACATCATCAATTGTACTCATCTCACATTGATGAGGTTAGGTAAAATTGAATAAAACATTGCCCTTTCAGGTTGCTTTTAATCAAGGGTGAGTGAATTGTATCAGAGGCTAACTAAGTGTGTATGAGGAAGACGCTTTGTAAATGGTTTTATTTTTAGGAGAGAAATGTTCAGTTTCTGTAGTAGATAGATCATTTAGAAATTAATGCAAGAAAGTAATTATCATGTTTGAAATTCACGTTTACTGTTCAAAAAACCTTGACGCTCAATTTTTATTTGCTGCTTTCATTAGCCGCTAGGTAGAACAATTTAATTTCAAGGTCGATCTACGATATACTCATAATATTATTTTGAAATTTAATTTTTTGAACATATTGCATCTTTAAAATGTATATCGTAAATCAACCTTGAAATGATATGTTTCCCTTAATGCTTAATACTATATCTACAGTTGATCATGTATATTAAACTTAATAAAATGTGTTCTTAAACAACTCACCAACTGTCTTTGCTCGAAATAAGTTTCAGGTCGTCTTACTTCGACTTAAAACTCGTTTCTGCTTTAAACTATTATGAAACGATATCAAATGTACTGGTTGAATTGACTTACGTTTACCTCAATTTATGCTGAATGAGAGTTTGCGATTTGTTACGCCAACACTTACGCCATTGCTTGCTGGTATGCATGCGCCAGTTAAATTAATTAAACATCGGTCACAGTACAGGGTATCGATTTTGAATTGATTAAACTGGTGTACGCGTAGATGTTAGTCTGGGGTAAGACATCACTATCTCTGAATTAACAGGGTACACACTTACCGACCCTCTATTCTCTGTCTTGTCTCAATCTGACATGATTGAGAGTAACGTCATGTGCGTAAAAATGGGCAGTGGCAGTATCGAATCGCGGGCTCGCCTAATCACGTCAAGTCACGCGTATACACACGAGCGAAAGGGCGGTATGTTCGCACGCAGGATATTTTCAACTGCATATTTTCTTTCTGAATAAATTAGTTAATAGTATTGTGTTCTTAGATTATTAATATACAGATTGGAATTGTTCATGCCTGTACAGCGTACAGACCTGGCGACATCGCGTACCTTACGCGCGAAGTTTCTTTTGTGTACGCTCGCGCTGTTTGCGCTATTTTTGAGTTTGCTCACGCGGTACCTGACTTAGCGTCGATCCCCTGAGGCAACATGCCATGTTTCCGCGGCATGATTGTGATCCTATTGTTCAAACGTACGTGATTTCCGCGTTTCTGAATGGCCGGATGTGCGGTCGCGTGGTAGGGAAAATAAAGGAAAATCACGTTTTTTAACAATTACATTTGTTTTTGTTTGTTTTTCTTTATTTTGATGAAATAAGAGTCACATTATTTATTCTGGTAATTATGGACGCGGACAAGAGGGCACAAACAATCGTTTAGTCATGAAAAAATATGAATGAACTCCTAATTCAATTGCACTAGCATCGAAAGAATGAGATCAAGATTATTAATTAATTTCCCTGCCAAAAAGCAATTTCGTAACGATTGACGGCTGATCTATCAGTCTTACACGTTTATAGCGTTCTCACATAACACCCTTGTGCTTAAAGAAAGAAAGATTTTCTGTTGTGTTGATTTATTCAGGTTAGTGTTACTATACTTTCCAATAACACATTACTTCAGATCTTTGAGGAAAAGGACAATCCGTTATTACATTTCCCAATCTATATGTATATAGATTGGACATTGATTTTTTTTCCAGTTCATATCAACATTTAATTCACTAACATTATTCTTTATATTCAAAATAGTACAAAACTCTAATTTTAGAATACAGCTATGTTTTAACAATAAGTAACACAACAGTAATGTGTTTTTCCTTAACACTGCAAGGTCCCTATATCGTCGGAACCAGCCATAAGCTGTAAATACTTCTTTGATGTCTGGTACCAGCACGTATAAATTCTCTCGGATGTCTACCTAGTACTAGAACACTCTCTGCTACTATCGACACAATTCAAACGCTCTATTTGCATTGCTAAACCAGTTTCATTAAGTTTTGCTAAAGCTCATGTCAATTTAACTGTCTGAAAACACTGTGGCAAATTTTAACTTGACTACCATTGTAATTGTCCGACTGGAAGGTATTTATTTTATAAAATTGCGCTTCTCTGATCTTGTTGTGCGTTTATCCTTTGACCATGCAGTAAAATCAGTAATATCTTGGATAACAGAAAAATTTATTTCGTTTCTTTACTAGTTCAGGTTCCAACGCTATCGCCGGAGTTTGTTCTGCGTAAAATGTGCTTTCATGCTTAACGTCAAAGATTTCGAACAAAAGTAAAGATTCTTAATGCGGTTCTTTCACTTAATTGGCAGTAGTAAGTAATATGATATTTATTTCAAATTTAAAATACCACTTCAAATGCCACATTGTTTTAAATTACCCATCTTAAGAGGAACGACCAGATGGTTCATGATTCAATCAATTCAGTCACTTTTGGTACACATCAGACACGAAAGTGGCCCAAGTTGTTTCAGGACTACTTTTGGTCATACTTGTAGACCATCGATTTTATTGAAATAAAACTTATGTAGCTTAAGAAATTGCCTTGACGACCAAGTAAAACCCAATACAATCAATAAGTGACCTGTTTGCCTAATACTATTTTCTAAATTGTTTACATATTTTGTTACAACCTGTATACCATATGGTTTGGTCATGCGCAGTGGTGTGTTTATTACAGTAACTGCTATCGGATGACGATGTTGAAGAACGTGGTATGAGCAATCATTCCTGTGAAATTGACGAGTGTTCATGGACGTGACAGATTATTCCAATCCATATTCAAAATTGATTTCCTTTATTCGTTTTATAATTGGCTCGATTTTTGTAATTGACACTTCTTGACAGTCGTGGTTGATTTTGAAAAGAGAGAGAGAGAGAGTTTCTCTGACACCGGGTAAATTCATGAAAATTTACGATTTGTGTCCGCTATTCGGAGCCATTATGTCGTACCAGGGATTTTCTCATATACCAAGTCGTACTTAAAGGGAGATTTTGGTCAAAAGCCATATAAAAATATCAGCACATGTCTCCTTTATAACTTTATCGAATGACAATTTAATCAGGAACATAGCTTCAAATCGAGTAGCTACAGATTCAAATAAATAAAAAAAAAAAAAAAAATCAAACTTTTCAAATTATTCAATTTAATGGACCTCATTCAAATGGTTGCGAGTATGTTTATCACCGTAAGGTAAAATGTGGCAGCCGGTGGAGTATTTGTATATTGAAACTTATATAAAGTATCCCAATAAAAAAACCCCACAATAACACATCGCTAGTCGAGGTAATTGATCGCCAATAACGGATACTATGATACAGATGACCATTTAAAGAAGCTATATTTGGCAAAGAGATGTCAGGACGTTTAAAATCCCACGTTATTTTAAACACCAACTGGATTTAGAGTTATATTTTCCTTTTGACACCGCCAAAAAATGTAAATGTAAATTTTCTTTTATTGAGATACCCTTTAGCATCGTGTTCGATCATTAATCATGTTAATATCGAACTAACGTAGCAGGGTGAAGAACTGTAACAATTTAATGGATTGGAAGCCAGATTTGCTCACCCTGATTGAACGTACCCGTGAAACATCACGCATAAAAGTATCTGAAAAATTGTGGTGATAAAATATGAAGTAAACTTTGACGATGGAGAAGATGTTTAAACGAATTGCAGAGTTAAGTTAATTGAAGGTGATATGGGGTAAGGCTTGGGGCGAGCATTAGATTATACTCGCTCCTACGGGTAGCTGTCCTATAAAACATAACGATTTGTTCAATTCATGTAGCTAGAGCATCGCAAATTGCATACAAAATTTTATTAGCTTTTGTCAAAAAACCTATTAGATTGAAAAATTTAGTGATCTAAAAGGAAAAATCTTCATGAATATATATAAAATGGTATTCACGAACGTTGATACGTTATTATTAACTTTGAACTTATCCGTAATACCTACGCTTAGAGTTTTGATAGAGTGTTTTTGTAAGTTTTCATGATAAATTCATTATTTTATGGATAGTAAAAAATAATATCAATCATGTTATGGATTAGAGATATGATATTTCTAGATAATAGTTTAAAACGTGTTACTTATAGTATTTGGTGGGAAAACCAAATAGATTTCGGGCAAAATAGCTTGATCATACCGACGATAAACTGTATAATGATCATTGATCAGACCGTGGTGCATTATAACAGATTGAAAGAATAATTTTAATAAAATAACCCAAGGAGCAAAAAAAAAATTAATTTTCAACAAAGTGCTACGATAGCTATTATGATGCATAGAAAAGACTTTAAGTAGGTATGATATTTAAAATTTACATGTAAATTAATATAAATGAACTAAAATCATGGCGTTATTGAATGCATAATATTTTTTTTACGAAGTGATGTTTCTGATCACCGAAAAACATCACGATTGCTGCAACAGAAAAATTCTTTATTCTACATTCTCCATATATAACCAAAGAACATAAAATTTCAAACGTATAATAAAAGTGTGGTAAAAAGTAAACACAGCCAAATTAAAAAGTCGCCACTAGTTCCATCCCCATTTAATCAGTGTCTGACGAGTTTATGGCAAAATAATTTATAAAATAATTTCCTATACACGTTCCTTCGCAGGTTGATACCAAATTTGATATCAAAAGTTTAAACATTGTGAGCATAGGAACCGTTGTTTAGAAATTCGTGCTATTTTAAAAATGACAGAGAGTTGTGTCAAAATGCAAATCAAATACCCCGCTCTTTTAATTGTGCGCAGGAAAGTGTACAATGATTCCAGTACGGGTTGCTTCGGGACATAATAAATATAATATAATTTGTCATTTTTAAAATTGCATTAAATTACAACGGTTCCTATGCTCACGATGATTAAACTTTTGATATCAGATTTGGTATCAACCTTCGAAGGAAAGTGTATAGAAAATTATTATATAAATTATTTTGCCATAAACTCATCAGACTCTGATTAAATGGGGGTGGAACTAGTGGCAACTTTTTAATTTGGCTGTGTTTAGTATCGAGTCATTGAAGCGCACCCTAAATATCAGTCATTGCCTTATGCGAGACGGAAATCAAGCTAACCATGTTGGTTTTGTCCTAATATAATATTGAGCTTACAAACCTATTTATGGCAGTCATAACATCAACACTGGACATCCTTATGTTTCATTTCGTAGGCCAATACACCTTGGTAAATAATGAAATAAATTTTGAAAAAGAATACTCAGTGATTCATGCTGTCCATTGCCCCATACTGAACAAACACTAATGCTATACAGACCACAAAAGAATTATGGTACCAGTTATTTTCACCCCTGTTTATCCTAAACAAAGACAGATATATCATAATTAGAACCAGCAGCCAATAGCTGCATCTTTTAGCTCGGATTTAAGACCTCATTCGTTGAAATTAGTCAAGAAATAAAGACACAATGATTCAAAATCTTAAGGAAGATGCAAATTCAACAGTTAAAGTTTGCTCCATTGGGTGCTCTATAGAGGCAATGCATGCTTTTATCGAGTGGCTCCAAACAAAGGAGTTGAACCGGTGTCCTTAACCGTAATCATGTTGCAGTGCAGTCCATTTAATCAAATGTTGACATCAACCCATTTGATCGTAGTACATTTGTTATGTGTGTGAGACGAACTGTTGCGGTAGATTGCATGCTTTTGTTGAATGCATTTGAGAAGTCCGCCATATTTACGGTATGATACGTCATATGCACAATCTCTTTTAATTTGTACACAAAGCGTTCTCGAACAAGAGAATTACAGTATTGCCGTGTCTTTCATTGATTAGAACATTAAAAATGCTACTTTTGATTTAGTTCCTTCTTTAGGTTTTAGATCACATTTTTTTCATTATCAACAGATTATCTAATTCTAAAAAATGAGATCTTTTAAGATTTCATTTTGATTTCATTATGATTTAAAAATCATAATAAAATGGTACAGGTATTCGATGCTGGTATCAATTTTGACAAATTTGTCTTTGTTTAAGATTATACAGGGGTAAATATAACTGGTATCTTTTTTTTTTTTGCGATCTGTATTACCCCTTACTGCTCTGCTGACAATTTATGTCAAACATTTTGTAAAATTTTGCAGAAAATCCAGAAATGCTGCATTCATGTCATTATTTGCAAATGCCTTCAGTTGAACAAATGTAACATTCCTAGGTTTCTTCATGAGGGTCCTTAGCTAACGCTTAATATTTTGTTATAATATCTCTTGACAAAATAGCTTATGAAAGTAAAGTCATTATTGGCAAGTTAATCTACGTAGACATGGAAGAAGTCCGCGATGGTAACTTGATATGGCGAGTAACACTAAAATATGACAATTTTAATATTTGAAACGATATTGCATTCATTCTTTATATATCTTAACTAAACCGCCTCTGTGACGCCCTAAATGTTGAGCTCTTTCACGAATTCATTCCCACTTGGTCACAAAATGCCGTAACTCTTCACCGTTTTATTTTAGCTCGGATTTTAGACCTTATTTGTTGAAATCGGTCAAGAAATAAAGACACGATGATTCAAAATCTTAAGGAAGATGCAAATTCAATACGGTAGTTAAAGATTGTACCATTAGATGTTCTATTGATTTGTACACAAAGCGTTCTCGAACAAGAGACTTATCGCCATGCTTTCGATTGAGTTGAACATTAAAAAGGCAACTTTTGATTTAGTTCCTTCTTTAGGTTTTAGATCACAATTTTTTTCATTCTCAACAGATTCTTTAATTCTGAAAAAATGAGATATTAAATCATAATAAAATGTTACAGGTATTGGATGCTGGTATCAATTTTCACCAACGTGTCTTTGTTTAGGATATACAGGGGTAAATATAACTGGTACCTTATCTTTTTTTGCGATCTGTATTACCCCTTACTGCTCTGCTGACAATTTATGTCAAACATTTTGTAAAATTTTGCAGAAAATCCAGAAATGCTGCATTCATGTCAATATTTGGAAATGCCTTCAGTTGAACAAATGTAACATTCCTAGGTTTCTTCATGAGGGTCCTTAGCTAACTCTTAATATTTTGTTATAATATCTCTTGACAAAATAGCTTATGAAAGTAAAGTCATATTGGCAAGTTAATCTACGTAGACATGGAAGAAGTCCGCGATGGTAACTTGATATGGCGAGTAACACTAAAATATGACAATTTTAATATTTGAAACGATATTGCATTCATTCTTAATATATCTTAACTAAACCGCCTCTGTGACGCCTTAAATGTTGAGCTCTTTGATGAGTTCATTGCCACTTGGTCACAGAATGTCGTAACTCTTCACCGTTTTAAGGAAAATATGCTCAACAAAGACAGGTTTCTGACATACGATTCTGACGGGCAATAGAAGCGACAAGACAGCATGTCGAGATGAATATTATACTGGAATAGTAAATATATTTCCTGTATTTTGAAATACTTTTCCATTTTCTGTGAGAAATAATCCATACATTGATAAGATTGAATGTGATAGGAGTTGGACACTATATTGTTTCGTATAACATATTCAACTTTAAAAAAATCGTGTCGAGTCATATAAACACAATTAAAATGAGGTATTTGGTAATTCAATAGATAAATTCAAAATATACGAGCAGGGAAAATGAGGAAAAGTGGAAAGTATATCGTCACCCTATAACGATATGCAAGGATGCAATGTAATTATTTCTAGATATCTTATAAAACCTTTTCTTACCCCCAAAATGCATTATGCATTGTAACTTAGAATACTTTGCAACCAGGTTTAAACCTGTTATCGGTTTTTGCTTGCTTCTGGTTAACGGTTCTCAATCCTCTTACTAAAATTATTTATGGCCATATCAAGAATCACAGTATCAATGTAAACCATAAGATTAAATATTCCAATATAGTCATGTTCATTCAATACCACTCATCTACGCGATGCGTGAAATTGTATCAAATTATTAACTCGCCACTTTTTTTTTAAAATTCGAAATCAATGCTCAGAGAGTTTGCAATATTTTGCTCTCCGGTAACAGATAACTTTAACAATGAAAGCGATATGGCTCACATATTGAAGATTAATACATCAAACTTCATCAGGCATGTATTCCCCGGCAAGATCCGCGCCGTATCTGACAGTGTAAGACATTGATGTAGCGATGTTTGAAAAAAGTACAAATATTAAATGAAGCTATGTCTTTCAATAGTTCTTCTTAATTAATAATAGAAAATCTCGCTGTTTGAAGGTATTATTCTGTGAAACTTCAAAGTTGAATCGAAGGTAGCATATACCTGAGTCCACGATATAATGGATGGATGCGTGTTTTCCGTACGATATAAAATTGTTTAGTACACGATGTTGCGTTGCATAGAAGGGCTTGAAGACGTCGAAAAGTCTCTTCCCTTTCGTCCAATTATATTCATTATTATGTTTTCAGAATCTTAGTCCCTATACTTTGTACAGGTTGAAAGAGTCCGATTTTTTCACACACTTGGACTCAAAACACAAAACTTGGGCTGTATTCAATCATTACAGCCCAATTGGGTGCAATACTCTTTGTGAGATTTAATATTACCATATCAGTACTAACAACAATCTACACCCAATTGGGCACCATACTCACCAAGATCTGGCAACACTGGCAACAACCAAACTGAAAACTGATTTGGCTGTGTGTGGCTGAGTGAACTGCAGTGCAGCAGGGACATAAAATCCCAGTGGATTTCTAACTCAAAAATCATTTGTTTTAGAAATTAAAGTAGAAAAAAGAGCCAGTGTTTTGAGCTGTAATTTTTCAAGATTGTTCATGTTTTTAGAGTTACGTTAAATGCATGAGCAGGAAGTCAAGGCCAAGGTAAGTAAGCTTATACTTGTCAAAAGTAAGCTTATTTTGGAAGTTGCACAAGACATGCATGCTTCTGTGCTTGCAATTTGAATTGTGTGAAGCTAGAACTGTAGAAAGGTAGGTTTATTCTATTTATTTCTAGAGATGATTAGACAACACAAATCACAAAGCTTAGCCTCAAGTCTAGGCTTAGTCTAGGCCTTCATTAGCCCAATGTCTCTGTAGTGTTAGTTTTAACTGCCAGTGCTGGCCTATGGCTGCAGCTGACAGGTCTATAAATATGTACGGGTGGGAGCAATTGAATAGAAAACTCATGCATATAAAACAGCTAGGCCTGAATTTAAGTCGAAGCCTAGTCTTAGGTCTAGATGTTGATTTCATACCGTTTACCGCTTGCCGTTTCATCGTGCCGCTTGTACTTTTCTGCAACAGTGCAAGCAGAGCGGCACCCCGCTGAACGACAGCGACATGAATAAAGCTAATGTTGCTGCTCAGCACCGACAGAAATCGGTTAATGTTCTCATACGATACGGTATGTCAGAGCGACGCAGCTCCTGAGTTGACTTGAAATTGAAAATTCCACTCCTAGACCTAGCGATCTGTCGCTTTGGGCGAACTGGTAGAGTGATTGATATCTCGGCTTGCTGCTGGTAACCGTAGCTGGTGCGACTGCACAGCACAGTAAAATCGTTGTCAGAGCAGCAAAGCGGCAGGAAAGTATGAAACCAGCATTGTGCCACAGGTGTCAGTCTCTCTAGAATCTACTACTAGCATTCGTAATAAATCATTCGTAATGAACTTGGAAGTTGCATGCCTTCGAACCTAGTAGAGTTCTACGATAAACACAAACTAATTTTCCACAAAGAAATTCAAGACAAGTAAAGATTCTGAAAAAATAATAATGATAAAATTGATGTTTTTTCACCCAATACTACAAATTTATTGGTCTCGTTATGAGTTTTAAAATATTGACTCGACTTCGTCTCGTCCAATATTTTAAAACTCATAGCTCGACCAATAAATTTGTAGTATTGGGTTCAAACCATCCAATTTTATATCACTCAATATCAGGGCCGTGACACTCGTATTCAATCCCTGTATAAAAAATTAAGTCACTTCGCCGGCAGTTTGAGTGACAGTTGCTATGCCGGTTGCTATGCATCCAAGTGCTAAGCCTAAAACTTACATACTTGTGATGCGCGTTACTGCTTTATTGGTCAAAAGGACTTATCATGTATTTGATTGACGGTTGTTGGGGAATCCAAGTGCTGCAATAGTCTTAGTTCCAGACCGGCAAGTACAGGTACGATTGTAACGCAATTTGAACGTATGTTTATTTGTTTTAAAAAAGAAATACCCCTTTCATCAAATTTTATGTTAGTAGAGAGAACATTAGGTCCATATTTTACTTGTTTTATTGAATTTCGAGCTAATTTTATGTATGAAATATATTTAGACCGCTACGGTACAAATGACAGTCCGTCTTGATCAAGTCTAACATCGTCAGGCTAAAATCTCCTCAATCTTGAACGACTGTCGAGGAAGTCTATTTCGAGCAATTTTTCCAAGATGGCGCACATCGACTGCCAATTATTCGGACCCTTTCCGGCTAAAATATAGCTTATTTAGCCAGTCTCATCATGGGGTCATCGGTTATAATATTTTCCTAGCATATTGAGGTAACTCCTTAGCAACTTGGTTTTTCATAATATGATATTAATGGAAAGAAACGACCAATTGATCGCCGTTTTTCGCCATTTAATTTTTTTTTGAAACGATGACGTAAACATGCATCAACTCTTCCACAGAAAATACACTCCATAAGGCGCATAGGCTGAATGACTGACTTCATTTGCGCAAACGAGTGGCTTATCCTATAGTATATTAGTACTCGAGAATCCTTGTCAATATCCGCTGATACGTTGTTGGATAGCTTGGTCCATATTAATAGGTCGTAGCTTCATTGTCAGATATTATTGATTATTACAACCGATTATTTGGGCAAGGAATGTTTATCGAAGAGAAGGTCAGATAATTGTCTTTTTGATCAAAATCACTGATTTTTCTTCTTCTCTTAAGCTTTCTTTACTAGATGAATTTCATTTAATTCGTTATGTTTCGCCAAGGTAAAGTACTCGTGACATTACAGAGTGTGACGGTATAGAGTAGTACTAGTAGGCCTGAGAGTATAGCAGATGTTTCAATATTTATTATTTCTTAAGACAAGACATCGTTGTATCGTATCCTAGATATTCCTCGCTACTATAAACAATGCTTCTTTTGATATCAGTTGGTTTGCCAAATGCTCAATGGCTCAGGTGTTCAAGTACATCCTGAATGGCCGCCTCTGGTAGCACTTAAAGATGAAATGTTCTGCAATCTGTACCTTGAGTCTTCTTGTTATCAATGGTATTGTAATTTCCATACAATGTTTACAGCTTTCCTGGAAGACATGCACGGTGTCATAAGAGCTCAGCAGGTAAAAATGTGTATGGCAATAATGGATGTGTTTTCTACGTGTATTGGTACTTCCCCAGATTGCAACAATTCAAGGGGGACCATTAATCACATTCATGAAAACTTGTCAAGTTCCCTAGGGCTTGTAGATTTGTGATACTAGATCTAATGTAGATTTAATGCTCATAATGTTCGTAAATGTTTTTCACCTGTAAGCTAATCTGTTATTAGCCTTGATCAAGTCTTTCTCCCGTTACTTTTTCTCTATTCATGCTCTTCTTAATACTATAGGACCCATGGTCGAAGTATCATATACTGGACTCCCTCTGATTTTTAGTCAGGTCAGAATTTTTGGGTAGGACGAAAGCCTTGACGGGTTTGTAATTTTTACATTTTGTGTATAATTTGCAGTACAAACCTACTAAAATAAATGGACTTTCCCAGATTTTGAAAAATAACTGAAAGCCTCCCATGGTGCATTATGTAATCAATTACCAACTCTACAAGTCCTTGGCGCTGGCAACATGAGCTAGGGAGGAAGTATAGTATACCTTGTGGGCATGGTGTGCATTTTGCTCAAACACTACCCCTGCAGTGCACAGTATGCCTGGGGTAAAGAATGATAAGAAAGTGATGATGGTAAATAATTATTTTGAAAGAATAGATAACTTCAAAACTTTGGAAAGAAATAGACATTTTTGGAAGATGTGGCAAAGCTTCCATGAATTTCACATTCACTAACTATGGACGCCAAAGGACTTGAAACAAGTCTAATCTGTTATTCATTTATTGTCCAGTCATGGTATTACGTTATTGCCTAAATGATAATACAGTTACATAGGCCTATATACAAAGTCTTAGAAATGTGAGGCAAAGGATTAACATCGGATGAATTCAGGTGCGCCTTCCTTTAGCATGTCTACAAAAGAATGTAAATTTTTTTCGCTGCGCAGATTTGTTTGTGTTTGAAACCTTGCTTTTATGTTAACAGACGGGTCTGAATTGTTAAACTTAATTTTGCATAAGTGGTAAAGAAATTCATTATTATACGATGACCGATATTTTGCAGCTACACGAGAGCCTGGAGTCAACCTAAGTTATATTCAACAGCACATGTAACAATAGTTTATTCTTGTTTACGATTTTGCTCTGCAAATTGTGGTGTAATACTGTATATACTGCGCACAAAAAAGTATCTGAACACTTAAAACAAAAGCCATTTCTTAAACACTAAAAGTAAATTGCAAAATAAAGCAGCGGATCGATGGAGAATTTTGTTCTGCATACTTTGAAAATGTGTAAAAAATAGACCTTTTCAGATTTAACAAGTGCAAAAACCAAAAGAAATGTGAGACTTTTTAAAATTGGAACTGAACTATTAGTATTACATCATGCCTCTACACAATACATCTCTGCAAATCGTGGTGTAATACTGTATATACTGCGCACAAAAAAATATCTGAACACTTAAAACAAAAGCCATTTCTTAAACACTAAAACTAAATTGCAAAATAAAGCAGTGGATCGATGGAGAATTTTGTTCTGCATACTTTGAAAATGTGTAAAAAAAGCGCAAAAACCAAAACAAAGAAGAATTCGACACTTTTTAAAATTGGAAATGAACTATACTGCGCCAATAAAGTATCCTTACACTTGGAAAAATAATCACAATTTCACAACTGAACAATATTGCGGTAAATTTGTTTTTTTAATAGATGCACTAATCATGCACATTATGACACCACATTGAATCCAATGTGACTTCAAGAAGCAAAGTTACAAGCAATTGAATAGACGAAGGTCCAGTTTTAAAAGTGACAAACTGGCCTATACAAGGCGAAAAAAGATTCCAACATGCGAAACAAAGAGACAACACAGTTTCTTCAATGAAGCGTTATTTAAAGCAATTTTTATTTCAGTTTTTGCTTCTCTGTACTTTTCATAACTTTCATTTTATGTGTCAGTTCTTTTGTTTCAGTTTTTTTGTTCCTTTTGTTTTAAATCACAGCCAAACGCCTAAATTAGCCATTCACGACTCTCAAACCAGATGTCTAGTCTGTGGAGTTTTGAATAGGCCAGTTTGTCACTTTTAAAACGGCTTTTAATGCTTGTAACTTTGCTTTTTGAAGTCACATTGGATTCAATGTGGTGTCATATTATGTGCAGGATTAAATAGTGCATCTATTAAAAAAACAAATGTACCCCAATATTGTTCAGTTTGGAAATTGTGATTGTTTTTCCAAGTGTAAGGATACTTTATTGGCGCAGTATATTAGTATTACATCATGCCTCTACACGATACTTAAATCTTGCACCTGTTACTATGTTAATCTATTACATTTCGTAATTCATTGCCATTTTTCTATCATTATTAGTTTAGCATCTCGCCTAAATGCCACTTTCAAGAAGCAGTAAGCCATATATGATGAGAAAGGCACACGCATTAGGCTTAGCAGAATTCAGTTTGATACGATCATTCAAATAATCATGCATTATGAATGCACGTCATGTGCATGCTAGTTAATGAACAAACTAGCTAATGTAACCACGGATTGCTCTATATGCACATCAAGGTCCATACTTACCTCCATACATTTTGAAATATGGCTTAATCAAAAGGCAGTGCTACCATTGAAAATCGTTTTCCGTATAGATACATCATCAATTGTACTCATCTCACATTGATGAGGTTAGGTAAAATTGAATAAAACATTGCCCTTTCGGGTTGCTTTTAATCAACTAAGGGTGAGTGAATTGTATCAAAGGCTAAGTAAGCGTGTATAAGGAAGACGCTTTGTAA
The DNA here is from genome assembly GCF_039555335.1 of Amphiura filiformis. Taxonomy (NCBI): domain Eukaryota; kingdom Metazoa; phylum Echinodermata; class Ophiuroidea; order Amphilepidida; family Amphiuridae; genus Amphiura; species Amphiura filiformis. The sequence goes on from NC_092628.1 coordinate 31,189,168, forward strand.
AGGGTTTTATTTTTAGGAGAGAAATGTTAAATTTTCTGTTGATATATTGTTTGGGAATTAACGCAAGAAAGCAATTCATCATATTTAAAATCAGGTTTACTATTCCAAAAAGCTTGAAGAACATCAATCAATTGTTATTTGATATTTGTTCTTTCATTAGCCGCTCTGACAACTTTCGGTAAACAGTACTGTGTGAATAAAACCATGACAATAATTTATGCATCTTTAAAATGCAGTATGCTCAAAAAGTTTTCAATTAATATTTGAGGGTATCTTAGATTATCCGTGAAACGTATAATCTTCTCTTGATTGTTCGACAGTTCGTGGAGTACATTAAACTTAATATAAATATATTTTTAACAACTGGCTCACCTCAAAATAAAATTTCACGTCAGTTTATTTCGAACTCACACTTATATTTTCTTAGAATTACCATTATTATGACACGATATCAAATGTACTATCAAATGTACCTTAATTAGTTTTATTAGATAGAGATCGAGATGTGTTACGCCAATACTTAATGCTACACGTATGCCATTAAATCAATTGAACATCAGTCACAGAATAGTGATTTGAATTGATGTAACTGGTGTATGTGTAGTAGTAACCATTGACGGCAGAAATCGCATACTCTAAATTATCTAACTACATGAACTACAGTTATCACCCTCTAGATCGAGTAAGTTCTCAATTACGAATCCATGATTTGCATATAAAAGCATGTTGACTTTCTTTACAATGAAGTTAACTTTATCTCGAAAATAATAATATATGAAGACTCTATTCTGAACCTATTGTTCAGAATAGGTTCAGTACCAAAAGTTTGACCACTGATCGGTATGAGATCGAGATAGACTATAACTTGCCAAAACAGAAATTTCTTAACGCTGACGGCTGATCTATCAGCTTTATTACATGTTGATGTCGTTCTCACCTACCATGTGCTGTTGTGTTAAATTTGTGAAGAAAGTTTATTTTCTGTTGTGTTGATTTATTCAGATTTGTATTACTATACTTTCCAATAACAAATCACTTCAGATCATTGAAGGAAAAGGCAATCCATTACCGTATTTCCAAATGTAGAAATTACATCGATTTTTTTTTCAGTTGACGTCATTGCCATGTTCAAAAAGTTGATGTCTATATCCTATTCTCATTCAAAGTAACGCAAAACTCTAATTTTAGAATGTAGCTATAATGTTTTAACCACAAAATAAGTTATTTAACAGCAATGTCGTGTTCTTTAACACTCCAAGATATTTCCCAAGATCGTCGGAACCAGCCATAAGCTGTAAATACTTCTTTGATGTCTGGTACCAGCACGTATAAATTCTCTCTGATGTCTACTACTACCTCTCTCTTACTATCAATCGCTTTATTTGCAATGCTAAGCTTGTTGAAGTTTCGCTAAAGCTCATGTCAATATAACTTTCAGAAAACACTGTGACAAGTTGTCATTTTACGAAGGGAAGTTATTTTAAGGGAAGTTATTTTAATACCCTTATAGAGTTCAAAATATTGACTAACTTTCATTTGTGATTAACTAAACCATGTTAATCAACTTTTGCATGTTGTAACTCCACGTTGTTTCAATTTCTGTCTAAAGTATTTTACCTTTTCACGCCACACTGCTTCAGTGTTGATAATATTTTGAGTATATAGCCCATATAGCCTACGTGGTATCGACATAAATTGGAGTTTTAAAAGATCAAACAGTTTACATTCTTTGCTGTGAAACAGATTATTATGGTCACTCGTCTATTTTTTTAAGATCACCACTGGTAAATTAGGTCTAATCAATTTCAATACTTAAAACTTACACCCTAAGGTCCAAGTAGCCATAGTGACATCGCGAATGAACACTGATAAGTGTAGCATTTTACGCTTCGGGACGTACTTTCCTTTTCGATATATTGATTTGCCTTCCCCAAATGATGGCTATTTTTCTCCTTTGATCACGTATATAGTAACAAAGGGAGAATAGGCACACGAATTGAAATCACGAAAATAGATGTTATAATATTATAAGGTTATAAATCAGAAGATTAATATCATAATAAGGTGACGGCTGTGTTGTGGTAAAGAATTAGAAATTTGCTTCATTCACACATGGGAATACAATTACGGACCTGTTGCTATAGACGAATCCAATTTCACATATTCCTACACCTCAATGGCAGTCATAGCTGGGTCCCCCCTTAGGTCTATTCCATCTAAAATATGAAATGATGTGGCCTTGGCGGGAATATTAAGCTGCATTCGTGTTACACGTAGACAGAAGAATGATGAAAGTTTACAACACAATACAATTCAACATCGATTTTTAAGCGGATTTAATACACCCAATTGGGCAGTTACAACACCAGTTTTGTGCAGACGGGACCCAGTAATGGCCGACTGAATTCTGACCATCACTTGGCTCGTTGGATTCGTCTATACGTTGGGCATGAAATGTATAGATGTGTGCATGTGATTTCATTAAATATAACTTCTTATATCAGCAATTAAAAATATCATGATAGTACTAATATTGCTATATATTTGTGTCTCTTTCAGTTTATATTGGACTATGCGTGCGCTTGGCATCAGTTGGACAACAGTAAATTCCATTGTTGGCCTCTGTCAAATCCTAATGAAAATAACTATTTGGAGGACTGCATGGGTAAGTTGTTTTAATAAGTTTTCTCTATAAATGCCTATTTTTCCCAATATATTATAAATTGTGATTGGTTTATTTTAGATCACATGTTTCAAACTTTACACAACACCTGCAAAGTGCGAATTTGATGGTAATTTCGAGAAATAATAAAAAACAGCGAATTATTTTTACACAACCTAACTTTCACACAACTTCACAAAACGTTTTTTTAAATTTATACACAACATCGTTTAAACAGCGATTTTTAACAGCGTTTTAACAGTGTAAAGCTTGTTTCACACTGTACTCTCATAATCGGTGTACGTAATCACTGCACTGCTAAGTTGTAAGTAGATTCATGTGATGTTTAATCCAAGCAACACCTTACTCGGTTGCCTGTTCTACAATACGGATCATGAGAGTACATCGTCTTTTCAACAACTCTTCCTATACCTTTGTACAGGAGCCAACCGTTGTTAAACCGTGATGAACACACACTTTTACTGTAGCGTATACGCGAACGCGAGCGAGACTACGCGTTACGCGAGAGCGCGTAAAATTCGTCATGCCTGGAACCTTTGTGCGTATGCCAACTTACAAGTTAAATTCAGTATTTTTCAGGTAGCGGCTAAACATTGCCATTTTATTCTGTAGTTTTATTGCTGATATCAAAAGAGAAATCATCAAAGTTTTTGTAAGGCTGAGTGGCAATGATTAGCTGAGATTCCTCGTAAAATAATCGTGAATTATACGATATTTAGCTTCTTTTCGTTGTTGAAAGCTTCTTTTCGTTGTTGAAAACCGGCGCGTCTGCGTGGTTTACTTCGCTCGGGCAGCTAAAGCTGCCATCGCGAAGTAAACCACGCAGACGACGCGGCCGCATCGTTGTTAAACGGTGATGAACAACGGTGAAACATGATTGAATCCCTAATTGAATGTTTTATGAGTGTACTATTCTCATGGTGCATTCAATCCAAATGTACTATATCTATCTGTCTTGGCTATTTAGTTATACGTCTTATCAATAAAAAATTGGCAACCGTTTTACTCTCAATTACCAATCCAAACAGCTCAGTACCTTTCCATAAACATACAAAAGACGATGTATGCTCATGGTTCCTTTGTACAAAGCCAAATGGATTAAATTTTATTTAATACTTTAGTACCTTATTACCCCTGGTATAAAGTTATCATATAAGTTTGGACGGGGAAATATACGCCTGCTAAACAAATGCCCCCCCCTCCTTTAATTGATGGTTGTGTTCGGTGTCTTCACTTCCAGGCGAGAATATCAGAGTTCATTTGATTAAGATTTAATTTCCACTTTCCACTTTGGCAGCGAATTCTAGGTCTATATGAGATACGAAAAAGGTGAAAATAAACACTCTACTAATGGGTTCTTCGACTCTGATGTTACGAACCCTTTTTTGATTTCCTGTTTGATGTACAAATACTAGCTTAGAATTCCTAGTTTAAGATCAAATATAAGCAAAACGTACGATTACTAGGCTCTGATACGTAAATAAAACATCAAATATTTGACAGGCAATTAACAGACATCGTTACCGATCCATTAAACTTTATACAAGTTCCAAATTAACAATGTTAGTTCAGACATAGACAGTATGGTTCAGAGCTTTGCTAATGAAAATTAATTGCCTTACCATGCATGCTTTACAGATACATGTATATCGAAGTTAAAGTACAGTAAGTCTCAGTGACTAATTTAATTTCAAATATTACATAAAACGATATACATGTATTAGCTCGTCCCGGTTTTGACGCTTTCTTGTCTACACAGAACACATGTTTAATTGTTCTAAGAAAGTACATAATAAGTTCATCCATAAATGCATTCAATAGTTCAAATAAGGTGAACTGCGGGAAAAATACACCTTCTTGTCGAGATTATTCAAGCTACATGGTAATTCTACGTTTAGAAATGCTTAGCGAGGTTTAGCTACACAAATGTTAGAATACAAATAAAATGCTGATGTTTTGGGTAAAATGTGAGACAGATTGTCTTTTCACTCGTTTTTGTCTACCACTTGTTATGGTTTCTTATAAATTTTTGTTGATGTGTATGTTTAATTAATACTTCATAATTGATTGAATTGAATTTGGCTGCTTTGTGCTACTAGTAAAGGAATTTATATGTAAAAATTGACAAATCGATGTTTATGACTTATGCCTGATTCATAACCTCATTAATATACGCGATGCGTGCGATCCAATCATATTTTATTATTTGCGAAAACGCGAACGCAAATCGAGGTCATTAATATCTCACAATTGACCGCAAAATGCGTAATTGTTCCAATGTCGCACACAATTGACTTCTGCGTGCGCGGTATTGTGCGTCCAACAAACTGCGCGCGCGCTGGCTGCCGTATTTGGATTGCGCGCTACCATATTTGCACAGATTGTGATACGCACTTTTGTTATTGGTCGTTCTGTTTTAGCCTGATCGATTTTTGGCAAGGGAAGATGTAAAAATCATCTATTTTTATAAACTTTTGAGCAAAATTTTGTGTTATTTTGTAAGGTGAAGAGATTAAAGTGACGGTTATGAATGAGGTTAATAACTTTGCATCGGTAATATGTCGGGCATTGTGAAAAATCTAAACATTTTGCTTTGGACCTCGGAATATCCCTCGGGGCTACGCCCCTCGGGATATTCCTCGGTTCCAAAGGCAAAATGTTTAGATTTTTCACAATGCCCTCCAAATAACCGATGCGCAGTTATTAACCTCTAATCATGAGCCCCATGTGGGCGGCACCAAAACTTGTTATCTTTTATAAATATGCATTGAATATGCATAAGCTGGACGCTTTGATTTCTTTTTTCTATGAACGTGGGAGTGGCCATTCCTTAGTGTCTATAAAGCGACTGCTCAGTGCCAGAAGTGAGTAAATGCAACAGCTGCCATGTGTTGCTGCTATGTGTGGATGTGTACAATATAAATAATACAATATAAATTGCCAAATGTTCACAGGGCAGTGGAAATATAAAAAACAGTGGGAAGCTTTGATCTCATCTCGTAAACTGCTAGCTTTTCTGTTAATAAAATCTGCCTGACCAATTATCATTTAACCTATTACTTTAGTCACTATCATGCTTTGGATGACATCTATCAGTTGAAGACCATTGGTGATCATTCCAAAAACAATCTATAAAGTCATAGCTTCATTAGTGATCATATGACCATTATAACAGTTTATATCTGATAAAAGCTTTCCATTGTAACGAGTTTAAAGATCCCTAAATCAATTAAATCAGATTTGTAAATTGCACTTTATGAATCTAGACTAAGGGTCTTTTTTATCTTTTTGGTTTTGGTTCCTAATTTCATTTTTGGTTTCAGGTCTCATTGTTATTTTGAAGTATTAACACGGTACGCGTGAATAATCCTTTTATTCTAGTCCTTTATTTCTATAAAAAAATTGACAAAAATGAATTTTTGTTTCGGTTCGTTTAGTTTTGTTAATTTCTGACATGAAAACTTGAGATTAGAGAGTTGGTGCTAATCTAGACAAAAGAAGTGTCTAAATTTTACGGTCTTATATTCGCGATAAGTTGTACGGCTTCAATTGACTTGCTTTCGGTTTATAGGCACTTCCTCCTAGGAGGGAGTGGCTCGTGAAAATAGTCTAGTATCGAAATATATACTAATTATGTTGCCAAGAAGTACGTAAAAGTCGGTCCAATTGGCGACTAAACGAGAAAAAGAAATGACCAAATATCGTCCAATTGGGGCGTGCAAGTGGCGATTTGGTAATCACGTAATTTTGATATGCAACACAAAAAATTGCATTCGAGCGAAGGTAATTTATTCTATTCATTCTTCGCATTTGAACGAAGGTAATTTATTGTATTCATTCTTCGCATTCGAACGAAGGTAAGAGAGAGATCGAGAGAAAGTCAAGAGGGAAGGGCGACACCGCGGCCCTACACAAGCCCGTTAAAGCAAGGTTTTATTGTGGGGTGTGACCGGCTCAAAAGTGGACCTTTTGTGATTAAAAGGCTGATTTCAACGTTTTTACAGAAAAAAGCGGACATTTTCATTCGGATTGGCATATGTGAACCAGTTTAACAACATCAAAGACCATAAGTATTACAGGTGATGATCCCCACTGTGGGTATTCCATAATCTTGTCTTATCCAGCCTTTATTAACATTTATTTAAATAAGCTGATTTGTACTTCAAACTTAACAATGAATTTAAGTTACAGATCAACTCACATAATACCTTGAATTTTTGTTTCTGAACAATACACTTACAAATACTAAAAAATAAAAAAGACCCTAGGTATTGTTGACCGAAGCAGCTTTAAAATCTATTTTGATTATATAAATCAACATATTATTGAAAAATAACACTTTGTTGTTTTGCGAAAGTTCATTCTACAAATTATAGGCCTTTTTGCTTGATTTATTGTTGCTAATCTACGTTTTACAAAAGTGTTGTTGTTTCAGCCCTATAGAATAGAACTCCAGAATCATAGGACCTACAAAAGTACACTAAGCCAAAACAGAAACTTATAAATTTTTCACAAGGTCATATCCTGTCCATCAAATCAAAATTAACCAAAATTACACACAGGATTGCCTCAATACTCTACTCTAAACACATGTCAGTAACCAAGGAATTGTCTAACTGACACAACAGCAAAATGCACTGATATGGAACAGCTTTCTGGACTACATTTACATACTTAAATTTAAATAATTGGCACCCAACATAAGAACTCTGTGAAAATCGTTGAACAGATGATAATTTACAAAACGGGCTGCTTTCTGCTTTTCACGCACTTTCTTTAAGGAACAATGTCGTGTGCCACACTATTCCACTTACTCTTTGGGAATTATCATCTGAGCAAGGACTTTGTTCACATTCTCATAGATTTCTTGTGGTGGGTGCCAATTATTGGACTGTGAATGTGGTCCAGGAAGCTGGACCACGATCTTAAGAGCACCAAACAGGGGGCTCATGATTCAACTCAATTCAGTCATTTTGGCTACACAAAGACACGAAGGTGGCCTAAGCTGTATTAGGAATACTAGCTGATGAAATTGCCTTGACAATCAAGTAAAACTCAATATATAATCAAGAAGTGACATGTTTGAATAATAGTATTTTCTAAATTGTATATATTTTGTTACAACCTGCACGGTAAGCATATAAACGCTATACAGATACCAGTTACATGATAAAACTGGTTTTTTAAATTGGGCTAAATAATATCAACACCAGCTGGTCTAATCTGAGTTTACAGGCAATTTGAAAACGCAATACATTAATGTATCGATTGCCTCACTTAAATGCCTTTACTGCAAAATTAATTGATTTGTTATTTTGACAGTAACTGCATTTTGCATGATTCCATTGATCTGCTGAGATAAAATGATTTGTACTTCTATAGATTACTTCTATGCAGGATTTTATATCACTTAATGGCCCAAGGGAACACGAGTAGTTGTGATTGTTTCTTTGGGATTTGGGTAACAAATTCCCAGAGTCGGCTGCCGAAACCGAAATTTAGCTATCGAATCTGAAGTTTTGCCAAAAATGAATACGATATCTACAATCTTCGAAATAAGTCTTGGTACACTTTTGTGTCAAGAATTAAAAACTGACACCCCTCTCCCCCGTGCAATATTGGGAAATGCCAATGTCTTCAGCAATTTTCCAAAGTGTTCCAACATTGATTGATGGGGAGAGGAGAATGGTAAATCATTGCTGTAGATGTCATGTTTGTTCAAAACGAAAATACACATCATTCCCATGATCATTGCAAGTGTTCCAAGTACTTTTTTCCAAGATTGTAGATTATCAGTTCGTATTTACTTTATTTGAACGTTCACATATTTCCAATAGGTGGACGTGTACACTCCTAAAGGCCACCAGATCTACATTTCATTTGTTATTCTTTCGACATTACATGTGTGAATACATTTAAAAACCATTGATCTAAATCAGTACAGAACAATCCTTATCCTAGCGTTACGTGTAAACATCATCAGAAATGACAAATAAATAGTGTTATGAAAGTTAGCGATACTTAACGAAATTGAGCGATTTGTCACCGACAATTGCAATACAGGTTTGGGATTTCCAGTAACTCCCTTATAATTCAATATTTTGAAGGCAAGTTACCTATTACCGATTTCTAAATCATGTATTCAAAGAATAAGAGTATGGGAGTACAACCGATTTATAGGATTACTATTATGTACCTTTTACCTAAATTGATCATCGGTAGCTCTTTTTTGTGATATTGAACCAGTCGTTTCTCTAGGGGTTACCAATCCAAATAACGTTGCAGGCTAATGTGATGGTTATTTATTTATTTTACTCTACATTCATTCGTGGTAGGGACGGACTAAAAGGTTTTATTACTAAAAACTCGTGACATCTTCTTCACAATCTTCTTCAGAGGCATGAGAAAGACATTTACAATAAAAAGCCGAGGCTAGAAATAAAATGAAACAGTGAAAGGCACAGGAAAAAGCAGGACAAACACGTCTACTTCAGCTCACAGAGCTCGATAAGCATTTTACAGTTGCTTTGCATGTCGCACTAGATGTAACACATTAATGTTTTTCCTCGAAGTTGTTGAAGTGCAAATTATTACAAATTATGCTATCTAGCGTCTCTGTCTATCTTTCTGTCAAGGAATATTACACTGTCAGTTATGTAGGTGTTACAGTTCCTGTACTTGGAGACTGCTTGCCAATCTGGATATATTTCGATTTTGTCAAGAATGTGTATATAATTTGCAACGTAGTAATAACTCGTTGCATACTTATTAACATATGAAAACATTATGTTATCAAGCAAAAGTTTGTAAAGATAACAAATAATATAGGCTATGTCAATATAAATTGATGCATTTTTGCGTTATTGTGTTTATCTAATCACAACAAAATATTTGCTATATATAAAACATGAAGTCAATCCTATGCCCTAGTTTAAGTGCGTATCCTTTCTTCGTTAGACTTGTGTTTCTGTTCTACTTATATTACATTCTTGGGAGACACAAAGTGTCAGGCTTAACATGATAAGAACACTGGTGAAGACTTTGATCTTCCTTTACGGTACAGTCTTCGTTGAAATAATCCCCTTGTGAGTGGCTATCTGAAACTCGTGTTTCAAGCATCAACACCTTTGACACTTTGACATCTTGGGCATTTAGCCCACTGATTTACTTGACCGCGCTCACTATAAACCTGATAAGTTGGTGTTTAACCGTAAAAGTTCTTTTGCCAACTTCAGCTTAATATTTTACAAAAATATAAGGAATTTCTTGGAAAAAAATCTATTAAGAAAAATTGCACTGGTAGTTCTGTTAGTTTAGTTAGAAGAAGGGTTTATTTTACACCCTCAGAATTCAACTTCTAATCAACGTCTCTAGATCAGATAAATGGGTAGAAACACTACATGGTTAAAATTTTGAAATTGCTCAGATTTTGCAAAATCACGCCAAAGTATTTCTCAGGTCATAACAATTCAGAAAAAGTATAGTTTGACCTATCTGCGGCGTACCGTTTTGAGTTGTAAATAATTTTAAAAAAAAGTAGCAGTGAGGGTGGTCAGTTCTTGTTTTGGCCACACAGGTGTCAAAAACTAAAAGTGCCCCGATTTCAATGAAAATGGCCTCAAATTGTTCATCATGTAAAATAAACTCAAAATATGGGAGGATGCGTGAGTGAAGCATGAGTAATAAAGAATACACGGTATTACGGGAAGCGGTAAAACAACATTAGTTGACTTACATGTACATGAATATCAAATTTAGAATTTCAATATTTTTTTTAAAATGTGGCTGATTTTTGTAGCTTTATGTGTGAATGCAGGTTTGTGGGTCATACAAACACCACAACGGCTACAAAGTCATAAACGGGGACTTTTATGGGGTTAGGACTTGTTGAACAAATACCGAAGGTAAACACCTTTCAGCAGTTTCGACTATCTTTTGCAATTTTTAAATGAGGATTTTCAATGAAATTATTTTTAAAGGTTGGTCCGAATTTTCTGTTGTATAATAATAAGCAAAGCTTATAATCGGCATTTAAAATGTTAATGTAAGCATGTAGAGGTACCGATTTAGTGTCCGATTCGTTTATGCTTATTTAAGCATAGTTCTTAAAATAAAATGACAATGACAGTCCCGTGTTACACTACTTTTTAAAGGTTATAACATCCTGAATATTGTGTGCGCTCTGGTGTTTAACTTTTATCTACTGGCATGTGTCTATCAATACACGTAACAAGTGATACAAGTGATCGCAACTTCTTTGAGTGATTGTGTTCCCCACTTTCCAGTGCATTTTATCAAATCTTTTGTACATTATTAACCCGTAGAAAAATGCATTTTGGAAAAAGATGAAAACATTTTATTCTTGTGCGATAATAATTACCTAATGTATTATGTACGCTCTATAGCTCCGTCTTAAAATTTCACTTCAGTTTATAAAATCTGACAGCCCCATATGAGTGCTTAACTTAAAGCCATATTATAACATTTCTGTAAAAATAGATTAGTATTTATTTTCCATAAAATGTTAGCCTTTACGGTCAGATGTCCCCTTTTAATTTTGAGCCTCACAAGTGAGGCAAAGCAAAGAAAATTGGAATTTACTACTAGCGCCAATGCATGTTACTCCAGCGGTTGTAATACGGTACGACGCTCTGATGTGTGTGTGTGTGCACCGCACGCCGTGTACGTATACTGTGGTATGCATGTTCGACTAATATTTCCATCGTAATAATAAAACGACGGTTCCATCGTTTTATTCAAAATCTCGGATTTTGACAAAACTACAGCATCTAAAGTCATGATTTTTACAGAGCATCTTTGTTGACTAAAGCACATTACAAACGTGTAAAAATTTTTTTTAAAAATTCAGGGCGTTCTTCTCAGCAAATGTTATAATATGGCTTTAATAAATAAATAAAATCATTATAGAATATGGTGGGAAGTAGGTTGAGTTTCTGCAATATAAAGTCAAAATGTACATTTTAAACAAATCTACATCAAACAACTTCCTGACGGAAAACGTTAAACCGCTTTTGAACTCGAATTAAATTCAAGATTAAATATTGGTCATCTGTCAAGCGAACATGATTTACTAACATTAGTAACATCTTTAGCTTTAGCTTTAGCTTTAGATGTTTGCATCGACATGTACAAGTGGTCGCTCAGGCAATAATGACCTCTTAATTCTTCCAATGCGGACATGGATGTCACTGGATTTCCAAAACGAACAATTTCCTGAAGTGAATTTCGAGAAAATGATAATAACACGGCCGTCCAGGCTAATGCTATAGAAATTGTCCTGCTGAAATGAATGCCTTTTGATTATGTGAGGCAAGGCACTCATATATTACTTTAGCGGCAGCAAGGGGTCTGTTCGCAATATACAGCCTTCCTTAGGTAGATATATGTTCTACAATTTTCCTGGTGCGTCAACTGAGACTACATCTAGACACCAGTGTATTTTGAACTTGAACGGGTATCTAAATTCAGAGAAATTCACGATCAAAGAGAGGTTCGGCAAACTGACCTAAACGACGTACAATGCTTTAATAATACACACAGAATCAACATGTTGGCGCCCTATTGGGATATTAAATCGCGGATTTGGCAACCATATCACAGACATGCGTCCATGATTACGTAACATTGCAAATGAGTCATCACACAGTTACTGTCCATTTGACAAATCCAACCAATAAGCGACGGACACGCAGCGTGAATAAGATGATTATACAAACACATTATTTCAAATATTTGCATAACGACCATGGGGTCGTCATACGTCACAGCGAATAGTCCCGATCAATGTGTACAGTATAGTACCTCTGCGTATTTCTAATGTTGACATTGCGTTGCGATCAGGAGGTGAAACAAGAACTGCCTTTAAAAATATACAACACGGTTGATATAAAAACACAACTTATGAGGTACATAAAGTGCGCTATCATGAAATACACTTGAAAAAAGTAAAGAAATAATATAGGGACGAAATAAATAAACAGCAAACAGCATCAGCTACATGTAGCTTGTCAAAAATGATTAGAGGGACATGCGAAAAAACAAAACATAAGAGAGCATGCGCCCAATGGGACCTTTGATGTGATGTGCTGATATGTTACCGTTTGGGTACATTTTCTTTAAAACAATAATGTAACATTAACATATATAGTAAGCAAAGAAAGATTACGAAATGTAAAGCATATCTATATAGGCTACTAGTATTACAGTGTAAAATCGTACTGCATGGGATGTAAGAGAGGATTGTTTTCAAATAAAGAATAAAGATCAGGTTTACCATTTCGGTTACTATATTGTTAGGAAATCATGTTGGGAGTGGGGAGGGGGGTTACAGCAGAATTGTTTTATTCAGAATATAGGTTTGTATATTTAATTCTTAAGGATTGTTTTCCAAGTGGACATATTGGTCTTATGGAAAAAAATAAAAGAACTGCTTTTTACGTCAGTATATACTGGGTTGTTAATATTTGATTTAGGCCTCCGTCCAACCATATCTCGTGAATGGAGAATGTTTCTTTTTCAAATTTTCAAAAAAAACACAAAAAACTTACACATCTTTTTTTACAACAACGTGCATCAACGTGGAGGCATTGAGATCGACGCTCAAATTACATTCTAAAAAAAGGTATGAAGCTTTAAAATTCATTATATGCTAAAGAAACCTCAAAATCAAACTTTATGATATTTCTTGCATTGGTTATTCCAATGGCACAGACAAACAAGCAACACATACGCTACAATACAACGACGACAAAAATTTACACATTTGCCTCACATGAGGTTCTGAACAGAAACATCACATACAGGCCAAGACACCAAAAATACCTATAATACCAATCCATCAAAACATACCAACCAGGATCACACATGGTTCCCCTACCACATACACAGGTGCCGAGAACTGCGAAAGCCAACCGCGAAAGCCGAGAACCGCTCTAGTTTATATCTCAAATAAGGCCACATTTATGTCAATATTATATTAGAGAATTGGATGCATTTTCTAATATTGTATTTATTTAATCATAACAAAATGTTTACTATATTTGAAACAACAAAGTCAATCCTGTGCCCTAGTTTAAGTGCGTATCCTTTCTTCGTTAGACTATATGTTTCTGTTCTACTTATATTACATTCTAAGGAGACACAAAGTGTCAGGCTTAACATGGTAAGAAAACTGGTGAAGACTTTGATCTTCCTTTATGGTACAGTCTTCGTTGAAATAATCCCCTTGTGAGTGGCTGTCTATAAACTTGTGTTTCCCGCATCAACACTTTTGATACCTCGACATCTTGCGCATTTAGCCCACTGATTTACTTGACCAAGTTTGACTCAAAACGTTTTAAGGTGGCGTTTATACGTTATAGGTTTTTGACAACATAAGCGTAATATAAAATAGAAAAATGAAATAAAAATGTTTAGTAAGAATCTGTCAAGCAATATTAAGCTGAAATTTCTGTAGGTGTTGCGGCTCCTGCATTCAGGATGACACAAGTGTTGTCGAGCTAAAAGTGTATTGTTTTAATTTCTTAGAGTTACTGATTAATTTAGTTTCACCACAAGCTAGATTTAATTAAGTGTTGCATATTTTCTTACTTTATAATATAGTTTACTTGATCAATATTTGATGCTCAAATTTAATGATCAATACAGGGAGGTTACATCATATACGATAAAGTAGATCAATAACTTAAAAATGAATAATTAAAGAAGTGCCCTGCTCTATTACCTTGTATTTGATCATTAGTATTTATATGTCATTAATCGTACCTGCTAAATGTATTTGCTAATAGGTTAGCCTCATTACACACATAACGTTGTTCTCTCGTTTCCCTATCTGTAGGGCATTAAATTTGTCTGCAGCTTTACTCCAACGATTGACTACCACTTACAGAATCGTTAAAGTTATTAATATTGTAACCAGTAAGGGCATATCGAGAAAAAAACATGGCACATACTTTCTTTTCTTCCTTTTTAAACCATGGCTTTATATTAAAGTGAGATTCAACAGACAGGAATGTTTTCTTATGTGCTTGCGGGTAAACAATACTTTTATTGCGATTGACAATTTAAATCTATTTCAGATTTAGGACAGGCAGTTTTTTACACTTTACAGTGTATGCTTCGCGGCTGCGATTTGTAACGAGTTTAATGCTAAATCTAGCTGCGCATAATCATGCTAATACTACATGACTTGTGCGGGGGTGGATGCGTGGGTAAAGCGTGAGTAATAAATAATGTATGGTATTACGGGAAGTGGTAAAACAACATTAGTTGACTTGTACATGAGTATCAAGTTTAGAATTTTCAATTAAATGTTATAATGTGGCGAGTATTGTAGCTTTATGTGCGTACGCAGGTTTGTAGGTTATACAAACACGAAATCAAAGGCTACTATTAAGTCCTGAACGGAGACTTTGTGTAATAAACACCGAAGATAAACAATTTACAGCAATTTCGACTTTTGTATGCAATTTTTTTAATATGGACTTTTTAGAACTAAGGCATTTTTTTTAAAGCTTGGTTCGATTTTTTACTGTTGTAAAAACAGATTAAAAGAGCAATGTATTTTAAATGTTAATTCAATGTCAGACTCGTTTCTGCTTATTAAAGCAAAATTTTCAAAGTAAACTGACAATGACAGTCCCGTGTTACACTACATCTTAAAGGTTATAACATCCTGAACATCGTATGTGCTCTAGTGTTAACCTTTTATCTACAGGGGTGTGTCTACAGATACAGGTAACCAATACGCACAATGATTGCTACCTCTTTGGGTCATTGTGTTGTCCTTTTCCAGTGTATTTCATTTTGCCTCTCGCGTATTCTCATCTCCACGAATTTAAATACAGCACATTATTTGACATTTGAACGCACATAAACAAGTAAGTACCCCTAAAATACATCTTGGAAATAGGGGTAAACACTTGATTCTTGCGCAATAAGAATTACCTAATTGTGTACATATCATAGCTAAAATTTAACTTAAGTTTAGTATTAATGTAAACGGTACATATGATCAGTTAACTTAATAAATGGATTACAACATACTAGAATTAGGCGAAAAGTGTGTTTTTCTATATAAAGTAAAAATGTACATTGTAAGGAATTCGACATCAAACAACGTCTGCACGGAAAACGTTAAACCACTATCGAACTCAAATTAAATTCAAGATCAAATGTTTACAATGCGGACATGGATGTCACTGGCTTTCACCGTATCAATTTCCAAAACGAGCAATTTCCTCTAAAATATATTAACTTCAAAACATTAACAGCCATCCAAGCTAATACTAGAAATCATCGTGCTGAAATAAATGCCTTATGTCATTTATTCATATGTCAAATAAGGCCGCATTTATGTCAATATTATCAGAGAATTTGATGCATTTTCTAATATTGTATCTATTTACTCATAACAATATATATATGAAAAATCGTCCTGTTGAAATGAATGCCTTTTGATTCATATGTCAAATAAGGCCGCATTTATGTCAATATTATTAGAGAATTTGATGTATTATTATATTATTTTATTTATTTAATCATAACAACATATTTGATATATTTGAAAAATCGTCCTGCTGAAATTAATGCCTTTTGATTCATACGTCAAATAAGGCCGCATTTATGTCAATATTATTAGAGAATTTGATGTATTATTATATTATTGTATTTATTTAATCATAACAACATATTTGATATATTTGAAAAATCGTCCTGCTGAAATGAATGCCTTTTGATTCATATGTCAAATAAGGCCGCATTTATGTCAATATTATTAGAGAATTTGATGTATTATTATATTATTGTATTTATTTAATCATAACAACATATTTGATATATTTGAAAAATCGTCCTGTTGAAATGAATGCCTTTTGATTCATATGTCAAATAAGGCCACATTTATGTCAAGTTTAAGTACGTATCCTCTCATAGTTAAATAATATGTTTCTGTTGTACTTATATTACATTCATAAGAGACGCAAAGTGTCAAGCTAAACATGGTAAGAACACTGGCGAAGACTTTATAATCCCCTTGCGAAGTAGCTGTCTACAAACTCGTGTTTCCCGCATCAACACTTTTTGATACCTCGACATCTTGCGCATTTAGCCCACTGATTTACCTGACCAAGTTTGACTTAAAAACGGTTTAAGGTGGCGTTTATACACAACAGCCCTTTTGACAACTTAAGCTTAATATTTATAGAAAAATCAAATAAAATTTGTTTTGAAATGATGTCACGGAATATTACAATGACAGCTCTGAATGTGTTGCACCTCCTGCATTCACGCAACTAATTATACATACATGTATCACAAGCGTCACAAGTGGAGTCGAGCTTAACGTGCAATATTTGAATTTCTTGAAGTTACCGGTTATTTTACTTTAGTTTCACCTTAAGCTAGATTTAAGTGTTGAATGTTTTTATCCTTTATTATTATTAGTTTACGTGATCGAGATTTTATGCTCTAATTAAATGATCAATACATTTACTGCTCTACTCATAATGCCGATGAAGTCCTACGGGTGTGGTAATGAAATATTAAAATGTAATTAATTATCTTGTTGAGATAATTGTTCAAAACACACATTTTACCATCAATACAACGTGTTTACATCAAATAAGATAAAGTAGGCTAATATCTTTACAATCAATAATTAAAGAAGTGCCTTGCTCTATTACATTGCGTTTGATCATTAGTATTTATATGTCATTAATCGCACCAATTGTATTTTGCTTATATATTAGCCTCATTAAATTTGATCAAAAAAGTTGTTTTCTCGTCTACATATCTAGAGGGTATTAAATCTGTCTGCAAATTTACTCCAACGATTGACTACAACTTATAGAATCGTTTAAGTTACTAACATTGTAACTAGTATAGGACATATCGGTAAAAAAGCATGGCACATGCTTGCTTTTGTTCCTTTTTAAAACAGCTTATGTTAGAGTAAAATTCAACAGACAGGAGTCTTAAGTTCAAAGCTACTTCAGATTTAAGACAGAACTATTTTTTTATATAATCTGTTTCGCGGCTGCAATTTTAATAGCACATATACATTGTAGCTATATTGAAGCATATTCCCATGCTGCAAGACTTGTGTCATGTGTTTGTTTGGGTAAGGCGCTAGTAATAAAGAATGCATGTTATTGCGGGAAGCGGTAAAATAACATTATTTGACTTTATATGCACGTGAATATCATGTTTATAATTTTCAATTAAATTTAAAAATGTGGCTGATTTTTGTAGCTTTATGTACATACACAGGTGTTTGGGTCATACAAATACCAAATCAAAGGCTACAAAGTCATGAACGGGGACTTTTCTAAGGCTAGAATTTGTTGAACAAACACCGAAGGTAAACACTAGCAGTTTCGACTTTCTTTTGCAATTTTAAATATGGAATATTTTAGAATTAAGACTTTATTTACAATGCTTAGTCCGATTTTTACTTGAGTATAAAACAAAATACAGAGAAAAGCCAATAATCTGGATTTAAATGTTATGTAAGCTTACTATACAGCAGGTGGTGATTCTATTTATTAAAGCATACTGAGTTTTAAAAATAAAATTACATTGACAGTCCCGTGTTACACTCCCGGGTTACACTACTTTTTTAAAAGGTTATAACATGCTATGTGTTCTAGTATTAACCTTTTATCTACTGGCAATGGTCTATAACAAGTGATTGTTGCGCACACATATCGTTATACCGCTTGCGTAATTTAGTTGCTGTTCTCCAGTATGCCACAATAAACAACTTCAGTAGATCTGCACGAATTTGAAATACCTCACATGAATCGACATTCGACCGCCCATAAAAAAAAAAGTTATACCCTTAGAAAAATGCAATTTTCATATTGGTTTGATTCCTGTGTGATTAACCTGGTGTACACAGGTTGTGCGTACTATGGCTCTTTAGTCTTAACTTAAGTAAATCCTGACCGACAGTCCCGTATTAGTGCTTAAATTAATAAATGTATTAGAACATGCATGGCAAGTAAAGACTCATTATGAACACACATTCGTTCAATAAAAGGAAGTGAACACAGACTAGCCTGCGGATCAAAGGAGAGCTTGGTGGTATAATATCGTAAACCAAGCTGTTTCAAATACGCCCATAAGTATTTTTTTTTATCTCAAAAGTGAAAATATGTACATTTTAAAACAATCGACATCAAACTATTAACTTCCTCACCGAAAGCGTTAATATGCCATCGAACTCGAATTAAATTCAAGATTAAATATTGGTCGTCTGCCACGCGAATACGATTCACCATAAACTAGCAACCAACATAGCCTATATCTCATTATTACATCGGTGTTTTCTCAAGGTTACTATGACAGGAAACATTAGATACATCAAGTTCGCTTTAGATGTTTGCACCGACATGTACAAGTGGTCGCTCAGGCAATAATGACCTCTTAATGCTTCCAATGCGGACATGGATGTCACTAGATTTCGCCGTATCAATTTCCAGAACGAACAATTTCCTCAATACCTTTATAATACAAACAGAACAGCCGTCCAGGCTAATACTAGAAATCATCTTACTAGAATGAATGCCTCTTGATTCATATTTCAAATAAGGTCACTTTTTTCAATATTATTAAGAGAAACACAATTTTGTAGCCGGCTTTCAACTTTGGTGCGTACAGGAAAATATACTACAAGAAGTAGACGAATGGAGTAGAATTTCAGGTTCTATACGCGCACTTACATGTTACGTAATGGATAAGGGAATACAACACTAGGTATATACAACGTGAGTATCACATTTATCGGGCATATATACACAGATGTTCCATTAAAACAAACAGGAAAAAACCAGAAATACGAAGAAATAAAAAAAATAATTAGAATTTTAACTAAATCGAAATATGCGCTCCAAATGGAAGTACAATTCACTGGTTGCTCCATTCACTGATTCGTTATAGGCACCACGTTCAATTTGGTCCTATAGACATTATCGGTGCCCGGTTAGATACCGATGACTCTTAACATCGCTCTCTGGAGATATAATAAATTGTATCAAGCATAATAATCACAAGAGTTGCATAGTGTTATTGTTTTTCATTTAAATAAAAAACAAATGCACTGTACAAATATTCAGGATACGATAAAAAGTGTCATCGGTACCTCTGCGGGCACCGATAGCGCTACAGGGCCAAAAAATATGTTGTGCCTTATAATAGTTTAATTATGGTCTCAGAGTGTCTTGAAATAGGCTATATAATATTTGATTTATTGTGCAATATGTCAAATAAACAAGACCTCTGCACACTTTACGTAATCATCGTGTGTGGTAAACTAAAGACAGGCATGACGTTGACAGCATAAACATAAAAATCAATTACCTTTTGCAAGTAGAGAGTATAACGTGTTTGATCGATCTATGCAAAGAGACACAGTGCTACCCATTTTGAATTAACTTCGATCGCTGTCATTGTCACTAGCTACATTTGGCGTTGATTTATAAATCTGTTATCGTTGAAATTGAAATCCGATTTTTGACTGGTACTGTAACGTGGTTATATGTCACACGTACGTAGCCTGATTGTAATTGTTTTTAGCAATGAAGCACACACTAACATTTATAGAGACAGTAAGAAACACGTAAAAACGTGATCAATTTGGTGGTTAGGTAATATGTGTGGTAGCGAGTATGTTTTGTTTGGGTGGGCATGGTGGGGGTGTGGGGGAGTCGGTGGGTGACGTGACATGGAGACTGTGTAAAGGGTTAGAGGATGTTGATAACAGGATAAGTGTGTGCGTATTTTTTTTACATAATTTCAATCTATGGTGTGGCCGGCAATAATAAAAGTACTTTATGTGTGTTATTGCTGAAAGTGAGCTTGATCAATTTAACATTTTATGTACTGTGCGTATTGTACGGCGTAAGTGTGTGGGTTGCAAGTGTTAATTTGTAGGGGTGTGTATGTAGGGGTGTGGTGGAGGGGGTAGGGATTTGTGCGTGTGTTGTATTGAATTTTTATCAATTTTAAACAAAGAGCCTGTATGTAAACACGCCATACCAGGTTTGGTAGGCAATTGCGAGAACCTAGTATATTATATTGCCCGGGACTTCGCACACACCACATGCATTGCAATCTTTTTGCATTATGTCTGTTCTTGTTTAATTTCCTTGTTGACTCCGCAGACATTTCCCTCTGATATCGGTAGTAATGGAAGACAATAGTACTACGTGCTTACTGTGTAAAAATACAAAATAAAACAAATACACTCGACGTAATGAATATAAAGCAAATAATATTACTCGAGTGAACAACGAGATTCGTTTTTGATGGTAAATATTGTCCACAGTATCAGTGGATGGTCGTACATTGCCAAAGGCACATGTAAGAAAGGGGGCACCGACCCTAATCGAAGGGCCACTTGTCATCTTTCGTTATATTTTAAAAGAACGTTTTCCTATTTTAAATCTGATTGGGAGCACATGCCCCCATGTGGAGTTGCGAATATACATCCTAATGCATTTCCATATTGTTGCGCTTTTTTACAAGTTGCAACATTGTCAAATTTTTATCGTTAAATGAAACTGTCCAGTCTGGTTCCATGCGTTTGCTAACAGTGATAAGTATACTAGATCAAAGGGCACCTGCCATTCTTCGTTATTTTTCATTATAATGTTTTACTATTTCACTTTGATTGGGGCCATGTGCCCCCATGTGGCCGCATGAATCTGCGCCCTAATGCATTGGACGTATTTACAAATAACAATATTGCTAGAGATCAATGCTTATGACGTTAAAGCCATATTATAACATTTGCTGAGAACGAAAAATTTTAATTCAGGTTTTTACACGATTGTAATGTACTTTAGTAAACAAAGATTCTCTGCAAAAATCAAGACTTTCGGTGCTGTAGTTTTGTCAAAATCCGTGATTTTGAATAAATCGATGGAACCGTCGTTTTATTATTACGATAGAAATATTAGTCGAACGCGTATGTGTTGTTCATAACACACCCCTACTACACGGCGTGCGGGACACACACACACACACGCCAGAGGATCGTACTGTATTACAACCGCCGGAGTAACATGCATTGACGCTAGTAGTAAATTCCAATTTTCTTTGCTTTACCTCACTTGTTCGGCTCAAAATTAAAAGGGACATATCTGACAGTAAAAGCTAACATTTTATGGAAAATAAATACTAATCTATTTTTAAAGAAATGTTATAAAAATTTCCAGTCGGTTTACGTAAATATGCTACCAGGGATAAAAATCCTAAGCCAATAAGACTTTATTGTAATGCGTTGAATTAAATAACACTAATATATATTTTGAATAGATATACCGTATGTATGTATGTATGTGTTTAGTAAACGCAGTTCACAAACCAATCATCCTTGCTCATATCATCCAAACAAGTTAATTTCGTTCATGGCATTCTCCAATGCTGGGAAGGATGTTTGTTATATCCCTGTTTTTATGAGTACCCTTTCGTGATCTCCATCCTCAAGGACGTGTACGTCGTATAAAATTAGTGAACATCATCAACCTGTTAATCGAATTAGTATTCAAAAAGCTGTCTGCGAGGTAGCTTTACTATTTCCCTCTGGTAATAGTTGACTATTGCATGGGGAACAGAATAGTGGACTATCACTCCAATACGTATCTGCTTATTGAATATTACTCCACGCTGCAAAAACGTTGGAAAAACATTACCCAACGGTAATTCCAATATCAATAGTCTATGGGCAAAAATTAAACTAACAATTGGTTTAACTTTAAACCATGTTGGGGCAAATTTAAACCAAACATTCCCAATAATGATATAAAATTGGATTGGTTGAGCCCATATTTATTTGTCGAGCTATGAGTTTTAAAATAATGGACAAGACTCATCGAAACATAATAATGTAGATTGTTGATTTTTGAGCCAACTTTGGGCAAAGAACCAAAATGTGTAGATGTCTGTGTAATATACTGAGAGAATATCCAAAATCAAGAAACATGTGGCATACTCGAGGTACACAATCTTCAGTAGTCAATGTTGACATTGACATGAAGTCCTCCAGACTTTCAAACATCGATTTTTCTTTGGTCTTTCCAACATTGATTCAAGAGGAACGGGGAAAGGTTGAGGTGAGGAGAATGGGTCGCTTAATCTCACACCTAACATCATATACAGGGTTCAAAAGAAATAACTCCCCCCTTAAAATTACAAAACATTTCTTTGCATAACTTGACATATATTTTATTGATTTGAAAAATTCAAAAAGCTGTGAATAGAGGAATCGTTTTTCAATCATCTCAAAGTTGTTTCATTTGCAAAACCAATATTTTTGGTCAAAAATAATCACATTTTCCAAAAATGATGCTTTCAGAAAAAGTTGCACTTTACCACATTATGTACAAAACATTCTCGATATTAATGTTAAGGTTGATATAATTCTTGCTTTTTCCTTCACCTTTCTGTCTCCGATCCTTCAGGCACCCATGCAACCATCATTCAGTGCAAAACAAAGATTTGTTGACCTTAATTTCGGCGTAAAATGAGATTTTCTTTGAAGTTTTTAATCAGCAGTTGTTTCAAAATGATAAAATCACTAGGTAGGAGAAATGAGCTCTCCACCCATAAATTTGACCAAAAGGGTGAATATTTACCTGTATTGGGTCAGTTGAAGCATCTTGCATTTTGATTTAAAATGATGGCTTTCTTGGATAAAGGTGTAACACTCATGATGTGGCCACAAGAGATTGGCTGCATGCAGTTAATTGGCTGAATGCTGACTTCCAACCTCCAATCTTTGTTGGCCATTTCTTCTCTGTCATGAACGCCTTTATTCAAAAGAGCCATTGCTATAGATCTTTGCAACTGTTTCAGTCTACAATTTGCAAGTAAATTTTTCATCTCTTCTAGCCAACGAAATTAATAAGCACCACACTGCAAACCTTATTCTACTCCTATAGTGATTTTACCATTTTTGAAACACCGACTGAAAACCCCACTCATGTCAAAATTTATGTCAATGAATCATTGTTTTATACTGAAAGATAATTGCACGGGTGACTGAGTAATCGGATACATAAAATTTAAGACAAATTAACTAACAATTTACATTGATCACGTTGATAACGAGAATGTTTTTGCACATTACATGTACAGGATGTTGAAAAGTGTAACTTTTTCTGAAAGCATCATTTTTGGAAAATATGATAATTTTTGACCAACAAAAAATGATTTTCAAAAAGAAGAAAATTGGGAGGGTAGCAAAAAGATTCCTCTATTCACAGGTTTTTAAATTTTTCAAATCAACCAAATGTATGTCAAGTTATGTAAGGAAATGTTTTGTAATTTTAGGGGGGGGAGTTATTTCTTTTGAACCCTGTAGTTATATGCTTGAATATTAGAGCGACCATGATGACTAAATTGATTTTGCTCGATTGTGCTCCGGAGTTACGTCATATTATCTAAGAGGCACATGGCGATAATACAAGAAACATTTCCAGGGGTTTCCTTGTATAGGGGAAACCGCGTTTGATCATCTTATGAATAAAATGTTCTTAAGACCTGTCAGACTATTACTTCGTAATATTAAAAAATCACATTGACGACAGAAAAAAACGTAAGAAAGAATAATCCATGTACTTTTAACTGACATAATTAAGCAAAAGTGACTATCCATTATAGTGTTGATGTTCTACACTATCTATGTACTATCTGATGTGACTGTAACCTTTATATTTCATAATGTCTATCCTAAACTATCCTTTAAGTTTAAAATTAATTATTTTCGCAGATCAAACTGAATCAATAATGTTTTGCTATCACCTGCATGGGTCAGATCCTAGATAGTCAGAATATTTCCCCTGGCTGTATTAATTCACATTATGTTTTGTACCTTAAATAAATTCATATAATGCCGTTGACCGCATTTCTTCAAAATCAATGAAAATTTGATGCAAATATTATATACAGTAAAGGTGTAAACCAACTTTATTGATTTTATTGGTTAATAACTATCCTTAATTAACTCGACATTGCAAAAGTATTCAAAGGAAAATACCGCTTAATAATCAATCTTTTATTTCAGATAATTTAAATATCTCAACAAATGATAAATATCAAGGTTCCACATGTTCCACATGTTCCACATGTTCCAGGGGCACAAATGAAAGAGCGAGAAACGTTATTGCCCAAGAAAGCAATTATCGATGCTTAGAATAAAGCAGTTGATAATTAATTTCTTATGAGCAATCCAAAAGATCAAGTACAATCTATAGAAAAAGACATTGAGCACTTTAATTATTGTATATCATCACATCGCAAAAGTATTCAAGAGACTCCTTACCGCTTAATAAGCAACTTATTTTTCAGATAATTTAAATATCTCAACAGGTAATTGACAAATATCAAGGTTCCACATGTTCCAGGGGCACAAATGAAAGAGCGAGAAACGTTATTGCTTAAAAAGCAATTATCGATGCTTAGAATAAAGCAGTTGATAATTAATTTCTTATGAGCAATCCAAAAGATCAAGTGCAATCTATAGAAAAAGACATTGAGCACTTTAATTATTGTATATCATCACATCGCAAAAGTATTCAAAGGACATCTTACCGCTTAATAAGCAAGCTTATTTTTCAGACAATTAAAATATCTCAACAGGTAACAGACAAATATCAAGGTTCCACATGTTCCAGGGGCACAAATGAAAGAGCGAGAAACGTTATTGCCCAAAAAGCAATTATCGATGCTTAGAATAAAGCAATTAATTTCTTATGAGCAATCCAAAAGATCAAGTACAATCTATAGCAAAAGACATTGAGCACTTTAATTATTGTATATCATCACATCACAAAAGTATTCAAAGGACATCTTACCGCTTAATAAGCAAGCTTATTTTTTAGATAACTTAAATATCTCAACAGGCAATTGACAAATATCAAGGTTCCACATGGTCCAGGGGCACAGATGAAAGAGCGAGAAACGTTATTGCCCAAGAAAGCAATTATCGATGCTTAGAATAAAGCAATTAATTTCTTATGAGCAATCCAAAAGATCAAGTACAATCTATAGAAAAAGACATTGAGCTCTTTAATTATTGTATTTTTTTCTTCGATCAAATCCCAAGTATACAGTATAATATTTTCATTTATTTTTAATTTAATTTATAGAATATTCTAATAAAATAATCTTTAATAATATTGACAAATAAATATTCGAATATTTAAAAAAAGTTGTCAAATACGGTATTTTTTTCAGAGATCAGCTCCTTACGATATCTACATGTAATAGTCTTAAATCTCAGAGTAAGGTGAATGTTGCAGGTAAAATTGACTACTATCTATGATCTATGGACGGTGTCACTGTACTCTTTATGTTTCATGCATTGTGTTTATTATCTATTCCATATTCAGTTATATACATAACTCCTTTCCATGAACCTTTGGATGTCTTATAATAGAATATCATCATTTTAATTTTAACAATCAGTCAAGCAATCTACATCTTACGATTCCAAACTGAATAAAGCTCAAGCATGATCTATTAGGTACCCTGGAATCATCAAATCTTAGATGACCAGAATAATACTTACTCTGCAATAATTCATTGTCATGGGTTGTGTTAGTTTGCATGTGGGTGTGTATGTGGGGGGGGGGGGTACCTTATATAGATTCAAATGTAGTTGGTCAGCCGTTTTTCTCCAAAATCAATGAAAATTTGATGCGAATATTACACATAATTATAGGGCTTAAACCAACTTTATTGCTTAATTATCCACAATTGCTCATAGCTCGGCAGCACAAAACTATTCGAAGAGGTTCACTTACCTCTTAATAAGCAAAATTTTAATTTGAGGTAATTCAATTATCTCAACAGGTAAATTGACGTATTTCAATGCTCCAGGGACATAAATGAGACAGTGAGAAATGTTAACGCCAAAATGGCAATGATCGCGACTAAGGATTTTGATAAGCAATCCAGCAAATCAAGTACAGTCCTTAGATAAGAATATTGAGCAATTTAATTATTGTGTTTTATTTGGTAGATTCCACGTATGCATTAGACAAGTTTAAAATAATTCTTAATTTAATACCTGTCAAATACAGGGATAGGTAAAATATTCAAAAATATGACTTAGACTCAATATTAGAAAAGAAATGTTGGAATATTTAAAAACAAAATTGTCAAGTATTTGTTCGCAGATGAGCTTCTTAAAATATCATGTTTATGTATTAAATCTCTGAATACTGGTAACTTTGTAAGTTGCAAGCTTTCAATTGTTTCCAATATCAAATTACATTAACGTGTATGCGAGTTGTTGCTTGCCAGCGGGTTATTAAAGTCTGGCTATTTGATATATTAATATGCAGCATTTAAAGTTGGGGTGTAATAGAGATTTAATTACTTTGAATGTAATGCTGTGAGTATTTTTAAGGTCATTCACATTACACACTACCATATAAATGACAGGTTTGAATGTTAGTCAATAAACATTATTGTAATAAGCGGGAGATGAAGGATGGCAAAGATCTAGGAAGGAAAGGTATAAATTTATATACTTAGTAGACAAAGACGTCCAAAGTAGATAAGAACAAAACAAACTAAAGGTAGAGAGTGATGATAAGAATATGAATAAGAATACATTATATGCACCCACCCATACATACATATTTAAAACAAAAGAGATACTAGACAAAAGAGAAGCGGAGCCAGGAGAATTTTGTGGTAGACTTTTCGAAGAAAAATCATAGGGCCAGACATCAAAAACAGCCCAATAATTTTAAAAATATTCTTTTTTTTTTTGGCCTAAGATTTAAATTTCAAAGTTCGGCCCAGAAGAGGTACTCTGTAGAAAAGGGTATGTAAATATCTGCCGCCTGTATGGGTCGCATTTTACGAAAACAATTGGCCTTTTTTTGATGATGTTACAATGTAAATGGCTCGTTGTTGGTGTTGTCTTTGTTGTTGTCACATTTTACTACGGTATTATATTCGGTCGTTTTGGCAAAGCCCATGTTTGGAGGCTAATAATATGTGAATGTTGATATTTTTGAAGGTGGGTCATATGTTTTGTACAATATGCTACTATAGAAGTGGTTAGATTGCACCACCTCTGTAATACAGACTGTATCCTGTTTAGGATCAAATACCACCCCACCAGGGGATCCGTATACAATTTTAGTCGTGTTCTATCTTCTTGGCCATCCAAAGTTAGCACTTTATATAAAATGTCATTACATTATAACTACTTTATTAATCAGCGATTTGCTACACTTAACGTGAATGCTACTATTATCGTGGGTCTACTTATTTAATGAATGGCTAATTATGTAATAATTAATTGCTTACGAAGCCAAATGCCTACATCACAATATGCAGCAAGTAGAATAAAATCAACAAGGTTTGACCTTTCACCTTTTAAGGTGAAAAAGGCGCTAACATCAAATCACCTGTTGCGAATTTTAACTCTGACTTTGATTTTATTCTATTTAGTATGAAAATGTGTATGCTGTGTATATTATTTGCATCCGGAATTCGAAACACTAGAAACAAAATGTAACTTCACTTATTGGTTAAATATTGCATTTACATTAGATCTTATCTTTTAAACTAAAAAAAGAAGAACGAACTATCTTCCGCAGACCAAATGCAGCAATATGCAGGGTTTTTTAATCAAATACCTTTGATGGTGATTTTTAATAAGCCACTAACGTAATATTGATACTGATTTTTGAATTAGAAGATGTTTTGTGTTCAGAAATAGCAATATGTCAACCTTGCTTAGGGCTATCAGCTGGCTCATACGTGAACACGTCAAATTTAATCGGATCTGCTCACATTAGATACAAGTTAGCACGCCTGGGTATATACTGTACTCTCAACTAGATATAATCTTCAATCCTTCAAAGGCTAATTCGGGAAACAACACACATTTTCTTAATGCATTGTATTTCAGTTATAAGTATTATGATTTTACAAAGGCAAATTAATAAACTGACTATTTTGTGTGAGTTTGATACATTTTACCACGCTTGCCATTGGCTTGCTACGGGCTTAAGTAAAGCTTATGTATGTATTATCACATCTTCTCTGTACACAGACTTGAAATTGTCACATACTCATAGATAATATTGACAACTCATCTACTCCTCAAACATTTTTTGTGATGTATAGCACATTTTAAATGTCAACATACCATACGCTTTTAAGCTCAAAGACATTTCCGTTTCAGTCATCCGTTTCAGTCATTCGTCAATTCGTCAAGTTTTAATGAGCTGAGTGATATTGAAAGGATTAAAATATTATGTCTTGTTTTTACTCTTGTTGTTAATGCTGAGTGTCTTTACGTTTTAAAAGCCTTTTTTAACTTGTGTATTTCAGAAATCGCCTTATATTGTATATAGGCGTTAAGCGTACAATCCACGTGCCACTTACATGTGACTTTGAATGAAGATTAAATGCAGTGTCCGCCCATGCCTCTTATTTTCATTCATTTTGCCATAGGAAAGAATTAACAAGTAACTAAGACCAAGTTCCAAGAAATGTATTTACTCATAGCATCCAAACCAAACACGTTTATTTCGTTCGTGACACTCGCCATTACTGGGAAGACGTTTGTCATATCTTTGTTTTTATGAGTACCCTTTCCTAATCTCCATCCTCAAGGACGTGTACGTCGTATAAAATCAGCGAGAATCATCGAGATGTTAATCGAATTAGTACTTTTAAGTTTTAAAAAAACGCTGTCTGCGAGATATCTTTACTATTTCCCTTTAGCAAAGGTTAAAGGGGAACAGAATAGTGGACTAACACTCCAAGTTGAAAGAAGAGTATGGCTGTGTAGATGTAGTATAATATCCTGAGTGAGAGGATATTTAAAATCAAGAAACATGTGGCACACTCGAGGTACACCATCTTCCGTAGTCAATGTTGACATTGACATGAAGTCCTTCAGACTTTACAACATCGATTCTTCTATACTCTTTCCAACATTGATTCAAGGGGAACAGGGAAAGGTAGATGTGAGCAGAATGAGTCGCTTCATCTTACAAACAAAGTATTACTAGTTATATGCTTGAATATCAGAGCTACTATGATGGCTAAATTGATTACTCGTTCGGGAAGACGCATATACACTAAAAACATTCCAAAGAGTTTTCCCTCCTAATGGAAAATCCCCCGATTTGATTTGATTTAAATAAAACCTATATGTTTACTTTGATCCGTCAGTATTTTTGCCTTGTTTTGCCAGGTACAAATGACATTGACGATAAAAGTCAAAGAACCATGTATTGTGGACTGAGATAATTTAGGCAGATGAAACTGGACCAATAATGTCTTAATATAAATGTTGCATTAGACAGTTTAGGTTCCCTGCATGATTCAAATCTTAGATGACTGCATGGAATCACTCCCCAGGTCATAACTCACATTGTGCTCTGTGTAGCTTATATAAATTGATTATGATGTAGTTGGTCAGACGTTGAACCGCTTTTCTCTATATCAATCAATATTTGATGAGAATTATACAAAATTATTATGGGAATAAAGCACCTTGATACGTTTAATTATTCACAATTAACTCGGCAACACAAAGGTAATCAACGGGTTCACTTACTTCTTAATAAACAATATTTAAGTTTAGATAATTCAATTATCTCAAGTTCTTAGGTAGATTGACGAATTTCCATGCTCCAGGGAAACACACACACGATGCCATGAGATAAGGCCATGATGCTAAGAATACACTAATTGTAAATTATTTTTTTATGAGTAGTCCCAAAGATCAAGTACAATCCGTACATAAAGACATTAAGCAATTTAATTATTACTACTTTACATATTACCATTGATATTCTACATTCGCCTATTATTAAAATCATCGTAAGATCGATCGTAAGTCTTTGTGAAACGAGCCCCTGTTGTATTATGTCCAGTGTATGTCACGGTGTCATTTGACCGTCAAATCTTAAATGGCCAGAATATTTCCCAGGTCATAATGCAGAGTGTACTGTGTGGGCTGTGTGTACCTTATATTAAATCTTTATAATGTACATGTAGTTGGTCAGGCGTTGAACCAACTGTATCCAAAATCAATGAAAATTTGATACGCATATTATACATAAAAGGCAAAAACCAACTCGATTGTTTGAAGTTCACCTAACTCTTAATAACCAACATTAAATGTAAGCTATTCAATTATCTTACTACAACAGGTAAATTGAAAAATTTCAAGGCTCTAGGGATACAAAGAGTAAGATTGTTTTCGTCCCAAAAGGCAATTATCGATGCTTAGAATAAAGTAGTTAAAAACTCATTTCTTTTGAGCAACCCAAAAGATCAAGTACAATCTATAGATAAAGACATTGCGCAATTGTCAAATGCCAAGTAACCAGTATTTGACCACACTCCTTTCCCGTGTACAATACGTGCATAACATCCTTAGAATATTTTTTGAATACGAGATGGGCTCTTAAAATATCCTATTTTTAAAATCTCAGAGTAAGGTAAATGCTGTAAAATAAATATTTTGCCTCAATCCAGTATAGCTAAAAATGGCCTTGACAATAAAAGACAAACTTATGAGTAATACTAATCTGTGTACCGCAAGCTGACGTTATTAGTCAAAAGTGGCTATCCATAGATACTCTCTGTAGGCTACATACTGTATATATCATTTATATTTCACTGTGGTTAGTTATATGTAATATATAGTCAAGCAATCAGTGAAATCTGAAACCTGCGATTTTGGAAGTGTATTTCATACTCATACCCACACTTTCTAAGCTCATCTATCATGTCATCAACAGAAACCACCTCGTCTTAAATCCAGACACCCCTTTGCTCCCTGTGGAAGGAACTTATATCATCTGTCCACCCACCGAGACAAAGGCCCATTGGACAATCATGAGATGGCGTGAGAAATGGCTTTCAACATCACGTCTTCTACACACATACATTGACCCAACAGCAACTGAACTGAAATTGATGCAGAAACAAGGGTCTGGCTGCTCAGAAAGCATCATGAGATCTAAATATCTCCCAGTTATTAGATTTCACACGCAAAAAGAAGAAGTTAAAAAAAATAAAACAGGTCAAACCGAACCAATAATAACTAAAGTTCCCCTGAATTGGTCATATCTAAGATGGCCAGAATGTTTCCTCCGGCTATAATTCACATTCATTATTGTGTGTGTACCTTATATAAATTCATGTATAATCGTTGGATGGCTGGTCAGTCAATGAACCGCTATTCTCTACAATCAATGAAAATATGATGTGAAAATCATACAAAATAAGGGTCTAAACCAACTTGATTGTTTATTTATCCACAATAAGCTCTGCAGTACAAAACTATTTTAAGAGGTTCACTTACCTCTTAATAAGCAAAATTTAAATTTAGATAATTCAATTATCTCAACAGGTAAATTGACGAATATTAAGGCTTCAGGGACACATATAAAAGAGTGAGTAATGTTATTGCCCGAAAAGGATATGATCGATGCTTAAATGAAGTCTTGAAAATTAATTTCTTATGAGCAAACTAAAAGATCAAAATATACAATAATAATAATAATGGACATTTATAAAGCGCACAAAACAAAGGGTCTCTAGGCGCTGCACAAAAGGAAAAATACCGTATCTACAAACATCTTAAAAACTACAGAAGCATAAAAACCCATCAAAAATAATATCAATTATTAAATCTTAATCTACAACAGGATAAAACCAGCAATCATAATAATACACAAACATCAATGATGCTGAGCCAATTTACACTTAAAGCTAAAAACGACTAAAATCAGCCAAATATACACATGCTGAGATCATTTAAAACACAATAATCAATCATAGAGTACATAATCAGAAATAATGTGAAATAACATGGTTCGCGAGCAGTTCAGCAGTAAGCCTGGTTGAAAAGATGAGTTTTGAGATGAGTTTTAAATTGGTAAATTGTGCCGGAGTTTTTAATATGAGAAGGAAGAATGTTCCATAACTTTGGTGCAATCACAGAGAAGCTCCTTCCATAGGTAGTTGTGTGGCTGGAATGCTCGTGAAGCAAGTTCTGTGAGGAAGATCTTAAAACCCGACTTGGAGTGTACGCGACAATTAGATCAGAGAGATAGACCGGCGCCTGACTATGAAGGATTTTGAAAGTCAATAGCAGTATTTTGTAGGCTATTCTCTCTCTGATCGGAAGCCAGTGCAGCTGGTACCTAACTGGCGTAATGTGCTCAGATTTCTTTGTCAGCGTAACCACTCTGGCTGCAGCGTTTTGGACGCGTTGAAGTTTTGGAGTTCTTTTTCTGGAAGGCCGGCGAAAACACAATTACAGTTATCTAAACGTGAGGTCACAAATGCATGCACCAATTTTTCGGTGTTTACAGAATCCAGGTATCGACGCAACTTGCCAATCCTATGGATTGCGTACGATGCACGCCGACAGACACTATTGACATGGCTAGTCATTGACAACTTCTCATCAAACAAGACACCCAAGTTGCGAACCTCCGCTGAAGAAGAAATGGTATTGTCACCAATACTGATGGTCACTTCAGGCACGTTTTTGGCGTACCGAGACCTTACATGGAGCAACTCAGTTTTACTGTCATTAAGCATAAGTTTATTGTCAGAAAGCCATGCCCGGATGTCACAAATACAGGCTTCAAGCTTAGCCAACGTGTTAGTACGCTCAGATGGTTTAATGATAACATACAACTGGCTATCATCTGCGTATGACATACATGACAGGTCATGAAGTTCAACAATGTCTTCTATTGGTGAAGAATAAGCAACAAACAATTCTGGACCAACAACTGATCCTTGTGGCACTCCCCATTCCATGGTCGTAGGATCGGACTCTTTGCCATCAATGAGAATAGATTGCTTTCTCTCACTGAGATAAGAAGCAAACCAACAATGAGCAGTTCCTCTCACACCAAAACGTTCTTTCAGTCGACGCAGCAGAATACCGTGGTCAACGGTGTCAAACGCCGCTGACATATCAAGCAAAACTAACACCGCTTCACCATGGTCATCAATTGCGTTCAGGAGATCATTGTTGACCTTAAGCAGAGCGGTTTCAACGCTGTGAAACCTTCTATAAGCAGACTGGCTTTTATTGTACAAGTCATTAGCACTCATGTAAGACTGAAATTGTGTGATTGCAGCACGCTCGATGATTTTGCTGAGCATCGATAAATTCGACACAGGTCGGAAGTTTTTCATGTCTTCAACGTCGAGGTTGGACTTCTTCAATAATGGTGTAACACGAGCATGCTTAAGGTCTGATGGAAAAACGCCCGATTGTAGAGACGCGTTCACAATGTCAGTAATTGGTGCAAGTAAATCAGGAAGCACATCTTTGGTGAGTTTCGCTGGCAGCGGATCAAGAGAGCAGGTTTTCACTTGGCTATGAGTGATAACCTTAAGCATATCTTCATTTGTGAGAGGTTGGAAGTTGGTGAAACTGCTCTTACATTCACGTCTTGTCATAGTTTAGTTGCAGAACTTGACGTCGTAGCTGCGAGGTCAAGTGACATGCGAATTTTCCGTACCTTCTCATCAAAGAACTTGGAGAATCTGTTGGCAAGATCTTTTTTACTGGAATGAGTGGGCAGAGCTTTTGATGGTTTATACGCAGACAACTTATCTACAAGACGGAACATTTGTCGCGTGTCGCATTCAGCGACCTGAGCACAATAATGGTCACATTTTGCACGGTCAAGCTCACCCTTATATTCACGACATTTTTCGATGAATACTTGCTTATCAACATCAAGATGCGACTTCAGCCATTTACGTTCAGCCTTCCTCTTATCAGATTTTGACAAGCGAAGCGACTCATTGTACCAGGGAGCATGTGGTCTTAATGAAATCTCACGTGATGTCTCCGGAGCATGATCATCTAGTAGTCCGCGAAGAGAAGAGTTATATAAGGTAACCATTTCATCCACGTTGTCAGATTGTTCAACATCCAGCGACTCACGGATATCATTTCGGAAACTATCAACGTCAATGTCACGAATATTGCGACATTTGATCAGTCGTTTTGTATTCTCTGGTCTAGCGATCTGGACATCACATATGACGGCAAAATGGTCCGACGGAAGGTCGCGGACAACAGTAGTGTTAAAAACATACTCAAGATGGTCTCGTGTTATCAACAGATCGAGCGTATGCCCTTTAATATGAGTAGGTTCGTCTACATGCTGAACAAGGCCAGCAGATTGCAAGATGTCATTCATAGACTTGGTCCCACTGTCATCCGGCACATCCATGTGGATGTTAAAATCACCAGTCATAATCAACTGTTCAGATGAGACCATCATTGATTCGACAAGATCCGAGAAATCATCGAAGAATTGCTTGGAGGCCCGAGATGATCCTGCCCTGTAGATGCAACACAGATGGATTACATCTTTCACACCAGATGAGATGGATAGTTCCAAGCATTCAAAGGAGCTGTAAGTATGAGGAGTGGATTTCACTTCATATCCATTACGCAAAATGACACAGATACCGCCTCCTGATTTACCGGTTCTTGGTAACTGACATATTTTGTAGTCAGGTAAGGTGATGGTAATATCAGCTAACAGACAATGGTCACGTTGATCACCTTTAAACCATGCCTCTGTAACCACCAGGACATCAAGTCTTTGGTTAATGATAAGGTCACATACATCAGAAGCCTTGTTCCCCATCGATTGGGCGTTCCATGTCCCTATGCGACTTTTAATAACACATTTCTTACGACATGTTTGAGCACCCGCCAAATCAGCATTATGATCAAGTTTAACATGGATCAAACTTCTGGATTGACTGTAACTGTATCTATTAGAAGTCAAGATATTGTTCTGACGATTGGTGATTAGAACCGGTATTGATCTTTGTTTATTTTTACCAGCTCTACATCCACGAGTTCTTGCAATGTTTAGTTCTTTCATAAGATTCCAAACAGGTTGTTTGATTCTCATATGTTTGTTGTTAATCACTGACTTACGTAACGCGTAAAGCGATTCTCTGCCATACATGAACGGTCGCATAATGTCGATAATGTCAATAGTATCAATTCAAGTGAAGTGTAGCTGAAGGTGGCATGAATCAATGAACAGTAAAAAACCTAGAGTCATGTAAGCTTATATGCAAGTAAGCTTAAGCAGAATTCAGCAGCCTGGTATCATAGGGTAATATACACAGAGTTTCAAAGTCATCCAAAATTGCTGTCAAAGTTCATGAGATGCAATGAATCATTCACAGTAGATAAAATAAGTACTCACAGTTCACATTATAGGTCATATGAAGTAATAAAACAGCTTAAAACACTTAAATGAAACAAATAATATCAGAGCAGATGTGTGATGCAGCCATCTACTTCAGGCGCCATACAAATTTTATAATCCATAGATAAAGGCATTTAGTAATAAATTTAACTATTGCATTATGATCCGGTACATTTTTCCAAGTAGGCATTAGAAGATTTTAACACAAATCCTCATTAAATTTAATACATGTCCAGTGCAGGTAGGTAAGTTATTTTTAGATATTTTTGAATACAACATTCTTATTTAAGTTACGTTCAATATTAGGTAATAAATATTCGAAATATCAAACTTATCAAGTATTTTGTTCAGAGGCGAGCTCCTTAAAATATGACATTTGTTTATTAAATCTCAAAGTATCTTTGTGATAAATATCAATTGTCAAGTTGTAAGTACTCAATTGTCTTGGATATCTTTATGCATAATATGTAGACTTACATTTACGTGTTTACGAGTTGTTGCTTGCCAGCGGGTTATTAAATCTGGCTATTTGATATTTTAATATGCAGCATTTAAAGTTGGGCTGTAATAGAGATTTAATTACTGTGAATGTAATGCTGGGAGTGTTTTTAAGGTCATTCACATTAAGGGCTACCTGAAACTTAATACAGGTATGCGTGTAAGTCTCCCAACATGCGAATTCAATATTATTCCAATAATCAAGGAAAGATTTCAAAGTTTTAGGGGCCTGAGCTTTCGATCCTAGCAGGATCTTTATCAAAGGCAGAGTGACAAGACAATACACAAACATGCATATATATAGGGATATGGACATAAAGAAAAAGGAAATTAGCAAGACAATAGAAGACAAGAGTGTTTCTTGGGATATATCAATTGGGGCAGGAAGTGGGATGTCATGAATGGAAGTAAGAGGGATAAGGAAATGGATGAAGACAATGGGCTGAATAGAAAAATGGAAATGAATGGTAAAAAATACAACTACCTAAACCTATACTAAACTACCTAGATCTAGGAAAGAAACAGACTTCTAGGCTTATATATTTAGTGGGAAAATGAAGTACACAAAGAGATAAGAAAGGAAAGAGACAAAAGTAGAAAGCGTTGATAAGGAAGAGATGGACAGACGGACATACCGACACACCCCCACATACCGACATACAAACAGACACACACCATGCAAGTATTTTGGTGGGGGACTTTGGCGCCCCGAGGTAAAAGCGGGGCGGCGAAATGTAAGGGGCGGCAGAAGAAGAAGAGGACTGCAAAAACAGTTATTAAAGAAAAAACAGTTATTAAAGAAAAGGGCGTAAAATTGTCAAATTTTCTCTCTTTATTTAGGTTGCTAGCGCTTATTACCCCTTCAATATTGGACGTCCATGAATTTTGCAGTATACACCAGGCACAAAAAGAAACTCGTCAGTTATAGTCATCCTTGCTGTTCAATAAGAATTGACCAAGATATGCGCCTCCCAAGCCTCAAACCCCAAAATCAAAAGTTGCATTTTCAACGATTTTCAATGGGAACGCATCGTTGTATTGCACACAAGCACCACGGGCCAATCAATAAAGCACACAGTGTAACAGGCACAATTGAATCGTTAAAATTGCAACTTTTCATTTTGGGGTTTGAGAGTTTGGAGGCGCATATCTTGGTAAATTCTTGCTCAATGATCACAAACAGGGTGTCAAATGAGAAAGAAAAGTCCAATTAACAAAATGTATATTTCAGAATAATCCAAAATTATCAAGTTATTGAACAGCAAGGATGAATATAACTGACGAGTTTCTTTTTGTGCCTGGTGTACTTAAATTAAAGAATCGCCAAAAATCACAAATAAAATAGCTGCATCTTCAGCGTATTCACTGTTTTAGACTTCTAGCCTAAGATTATGCGCCTAGCTATGGAAGTCCGAGTTTTGATTTTATTATTTATATGTGTATACTGTGTATATTCTTAGCATCCGAATTTCAAAAGACAAGATACCAAATCTATATCTATAATAAGGATTAAATGTTAGCTTTATATTATAACTTATCTATTTAACTCACTAAAGGAACAAAATATCTTCCGCATACCAAATACATCAATAGGCAGATTTTTTTTCCAATCAAATATCTATGAAGGTCATTTATAATAAGCCAATAATGAAATATGGATACTGATTTTTAGAGATGTTATGTGCAGAAATAGCAAGATGTCAACCTTGCTTAGGGCTATCAGCTGGCGCATAACATGTCAATCCGAATCATATCCATTCATATTAGATAAACGTTAACACACTTCTATACGCTCAACTAGACGTTGTCTCTAAAGCTTCAAAGTTAATTCGAGAACAAACACAATACAGTAAGCCAAAAAATTAAGGTACCAGTTATGTTCACCCCTTGTATATCCTAAACAAAGACAGATATATCATAATTGGAACCAACAGCCAATAGCTGAATCTTTTAGCTCGAATTTAAGACCTCATTTGTTGAAATTGTTAAAAAAAATAAAGATATGAGGATCCAAAAACCCAAGGAAGATGCCAATGTAAAAGTTGCAGTTTGCTCCATTGCGTGTCCTATTGATTGCACACAATGCGTTCACGAACACGAGAACCAGCGCCGTGCCTCTATTGATTAACACGTTAACATTAGCGTCGTGCTTTCATTGATTAGAACATAAAAGTGCAACTTTTGATTTCGTTTCTTTAGGGTTTAGACCACCGTTTCTTTAATTTTCAACCAATTTCAACAAATGAGGTCTATCGGAGCTAAAGAGTACAGGTATTGGCTGCTTGTTTTAATTTTGACACGTTTTCTTTATATAGGATATACAGGGGTGAACACAACTGGTACCTTAATTTTTTGGCGTACTGTATTTCTTATAATGCATTTTTTCAGTTCGTGTGCTGTTTTTTACAAATTTTACGAATGCAATTAATAAACTGTGATTATTTTGCGTGAGTTTGGTACATATCACCACGTTTGCCATTGGTTTGTTAACTCTCTTCACACGGGTGTCGACTGCACTGAGACTACATGTTTCAATTTTTTTTTAAAATAAAAACAATTTCAGAAATGTAAATTTACGTGACCATATTTGGAATCAGCATGAAAATTGCATTAAAATGAGTACAAACAAGCCTAGTATTGGTAGAGTATTTCTTAAGATAGCTCTTGATATTTTGAGAAAATTTTCAAAACTTGGAACATGGATAGCACGTATGTGCAAGTATTATTACATCTACTGCACACAGACTTGAAATTGTTACATACTCATAGATAGGATAATATTGACAACTCATCTACTTCTCGTGTTTTTTTCTTGATGTATGGCATATTTTAAATGTCAACATATCATACGCTTCTACAGGCTCAAGGACATTACCTTTTAACTCATTCAACACTATTTAGATAACAATTGTCTTTCACCGAACGCTGATATTGAAAAGATAAAATATTATGATTTATCTTTACACTCTTCTCGTTTAATTTTGAGCTTCTTTATGTTTTAAAAGCCTTTTTGTTTCCTGTATTTAAGGAATCACCTTACATAGGCGTTTAAGTACAATCCATATAGCACTTACGTTTGACCTTGAGTAAAGTTGACAATGCAGTAGCCACTCATGCCTATTATTTTCACAAACTCGTAATATCGTAGCTAGTAGAGAACTATCGAGTAGCGAAGTGAAATTTCGAACGTTAGTATACCACAGATATCCTGCTGGCTACAAGGAATGGTATCGTTTATACAATGCAACATAAACCATTAACAAAAATAAGGATATTTGCAAGTAAAATCTTACTATAAATGCATTAAAACACGTCATTCTCCAGAATATTCAGAAACAGGCACACTGGTGTTTCTTTCATTTTTGTCGCCAGGCTTGTTCCTCAAAAAGTAAGCTTTCCTATAGTGTCAGTCTTGCCTTTTAGCTACTCCGGGTTAACAAAGTTTCTTTCTGTTTCGATTGTTTAACATAAAACATTCTTTTTTGGCTCCGAGTGGTATAGTTTCAACATCGTAATTACTAAGAAGCATATGTTTTTATACACAGTTGAAGATTGCAGATACAAAACTTTACAGAAAAAATAATTTAAACAAGCATTGCACAAATAAAAAAAATGGTTTTGGGTGGTTTACATGGGAAAAAATGTT
Source organism: Amphiura filiformis (assembly GCF_039555335.1). Lineage (NCBI taxonomy): Eukaryota > Metazoa > Echinodermata > Ophiuroidea > Amphilepidida > Amphiuridae > Amphiura > Amphiura filiformis. The sequence goes on from NC_092628.1 coordinate 31,229,282, forward strand.
TTGAAAATATGCATGTTATTTTATTCAGATGATAAAGCGGGATCACGATATTCATTCGGTGACTTTTGAAATGGACTATGCCATTACATGTATATATATTTTCAAATGTACAAGAGTGGACGCGGGGTTGGGAGGATATGCCCCCTACCAACTTTTTATAAATATGACGACCACCCTAACCCCCTTAAAAATCATAAAAGAAGAATAAATAAATAAAGCAATAATTGCTAATTGCCCTGTACATTTGCCTTTTTAGTACGACAAACACCATGTTTGGGTCCCAAATTGGGTAAAATTGCAAACTTTTGAGCGCTTTGCGCGCACTGGCCCACCACAAAATAGCAAAACACACAAAAGTTTCAGTAAAGCAGGAACAAAATAGGCCCACTGCAGATTTTTATGAACCCCTTTGGACCCTTATGTGGCATATCCAAAAAGTTGTCATATTCCTGCTCCAATCCCCCCCTCTCTCTCAATCGCACAAGTCTGTCCAGTGACGTATGTACGGGGAATTCTCTTTGCCTGTAACCACAGAACTAGAGCATCTGACTGGTAAAGAGCGAGCAATAGCTGGCACCCGTAAGCTGTAAGCTTCCTAAGCTGGATTTTGTCCCGGTTAAAAGCCAAAGAATTATAGAAGAATAAAAGGTCATGAGGAAAAAACAAGCGGCTTAGAAAAGATGGATCAAATAGATATCTCGCCGTGAAAAGTTCACCTAATGCACTTTTTAATGCTGAGGATTGTCCATTCCATTAAGGCTCGTTTTAGTTGATTTGATGCAAGAATCCTGAACAGTTGTGTGATAATTTGCCATTCGATCTGACATGGTTTACCATAGCAGTCTGACAGGCTACAGGAAAGTATTATCATTTTTTTCTTGTCAGAAAATATTTGATAACATTTTGATCCGCGGCGTTTGTGACGGTTTTTAATTTACCGAAGTGGTGGTGATATCAAAGTGTAAAATAGATCTAATTAAAGGATTAAGTGTGCTTGATGAGTACCTGGTTTGTTTACCACAGCGTCCTTTCCCTTTCATCACTTATCTATTTCCTCATATCTTGGTATTTTTATAGTTCCTCAATTGCCATTGGACGTTATCCTCAGATCTTCTTCTTCCAGACTTTTTATTTTGGTTTCTTCTTGTTCTTGTCTTGTTTTATTCTTCATAATTATAATTATTATTATTATTATTATTATTATTATTATTATTATTATTATTATTATTATTATTATTAGTAGTAGTAGTAGTAGTAGTAGTAGTAGTAGTAGTAGTAGTGTTAGTAGTAGTATTATTATTAGTAGTAGTATTATTAGTAGTATTATTATTATTATTATTATTATTATTATTATTATTATTATTATTATTATTATTATTATTATTATATTATTATTATATTATTATTATTATTATTATTATTATTGGTCGTGTGTCTTGAGCTCGCCACCAAAAAAAGGTGGCGACGTTACATTTTGCCAAAGTCGACTCAAAACAAATGATGATATCTCTGTCAAGCAAGAAGTTATTGTCATGCTTGTGGTCTCGTTTTATTGCTAAATAAAATGCACTTTCAACCCTGTAAAAAGAAATACTTTGGGACACCCTATATTCCGAGATTACCAAACAGCTGTGATTTTGGTTTCTTCCAAAGTCAGTTGGCTCTCTATATCCTCTAACCAAATGAATGTTGTTTACTTCCAGTTTATTACTGTAAGTTGGTAATAAACAATGCACTGAGTGGCCCATTTTTTATCAAAATCTTTTTATTCCACCCTGTATAACTTGCAGGTCAATCTGTATAATGAGTTGAAATGTATATATTTGAATTGCTTATGCCTTCAGCTTTCCAAAATGTATACTTTTGCTAGTTTAGGGTTGATGATTGTCGAGATAATCTAATTAGAAACCCGGTTGGTGTAAAAATTCATAATATTTGTCATGTAACGCTAAGGGTGGCGAGGTCAGGACACACGGCCTATTATTATTATTATTATTATTATTAGTGTTATGATGATGATGATGATTATTACTTGATGATGCCACAAACACTTTAAGTAAAATACATGTACTTTTCAGAGCCACCATTTATTTTAAAAGAGAGATGAGATTGTGTCAATAAAATGCCTCTTTTGTGTTTTGTCTTACTTTTACTTTTAATGTAATATTTTTAAAAGGAGTTTGTATTTCCTCGGGCCTGTCGGCCCTGCGGCCTTTATGTTTTTCCATGATGAATTTAATATTATGAATTTAATATTAGTTGAAGAATATTTTGGAACTTTAAAAGACCAATTTTATAGATTTCTAGTTAAAAAAATTTCAGAGCATAAATATATGGTTAAAATATTGGATGGTTTATTTAAATACAGTGAAATTTATTATACATGTTGGAAGTAATACTACTAAGTTTCGAAAGATATAAGGGGTATGAGTTTTCTTCTTCATGACCAAATAAAGCTATATTACTATTAAAATTCAAAGGTTAAAAGTAGAATATTTTCGAAAACACGGTTTTTTTAGACATGTTGAAAAACGTATCGTTTTGATACATATAATATATTATGTATCATAATAAATATATGATTCGTTTTTTATAAGTATCGGAAGGTGAGACGCATTTTGGATATGTTTTTACCCCTTTTGGTTTTGATTTTATGGACTGCTTTCAGGTTCATTCCAGGGCCCGTTTATCTTGTAATTTTGATAAAAGGGACATAGCTACACTCTTTTTTGTAACAGTTCTTGAACACCACAATATGTTCCACTATTGAACACTGGTGTTCCAAATATGAACGGCAGTGTTCAAGGTGGTGTTCTAGGATTGAACATCCAGTGTTCAATAGTGGAACAAACCTAGAACACCATCTTGAACATTGCCGTTCATATTTGGAACACCGCCTTGAACACTGCCGTTTATATTTGGAACATATTATGGTGTTCAAGAACTGTTACAAAAAAGGTGTTTAAAAAGGTGTTATCAGGCGTCCAAAAATTTTAGAGTGTAATTACCTCCCCATGTAATTAGACTGTTGTGAAAATTTGTAAGTGTCATTCGAGTGGCAAGAATATAGCTTAAGTATACCATCCCTAGGTATATTCAAATAATTTTCCGGTCAAAAGATCTTGTATCTTCCATAGATGAAATCTCGGCACGTATTCTGCTGTGAAATTAAGTGGAAGATGTTACGTTACGTGTATTCAAATTCCCCGAAGGCTTTTTACTCTACAGTACTTGACCATCAGGCTATGTTTATATACATTCTATATAGGTTGAAAATTAAAATAGGCGACGGCTGGACATGATCTTGTCCCGTGTGGCCGTTGGCGGTTGTTACTGAATTTCACCCAGAAACAAGACATAACTTGACCCTTCTAAACAACATTGTAAAGATAGATGTCTCCACACTTAACTCAGCCATTTTGAAATTACAATACAAAATGCCTATATGGCAATTGTTGACCCCTTTATTAATGCAATTTGTTTCCAGTAAAACAACGAATTAACTTTGAAGGATACAAAACATAAAAAACAAGCTTGCCACTTGATTACATTGTCGTATTATATATTTGATTAAGTACAATGTAATATTGAGAGTATTGAACTTAGCAATAATTCAACTTCAGTATAGCAAGGAATAATACCATGCCTCTCATATGGCTATGAAATTAAATGGGCAAATAATTAAATTTACCATAATGAAGTAATATTAACATCCCAGCAAACACAAAACATTTTCGATATCATTCGCAAAAGGTTATAAAAGGTTACCAGAAAACGTTTAAATATCGGTTTATATAAAGGGTATACAAAGGGTAGATAGAATACGTTTTCATTACATTCAAAAACGTTTTTTGATAACTTACTGCAAATATTCTAACATAATGTTATTTAAGTGTTGATAAAATATTTGACAAAAAATGTTGCAAAACGATATTTTACAACAACATTTTGAAAATATTAAAAAAATATTTTTGTCACCATCTTTTCATACAAAATGTTTTATAACGTTTTCGTGACCTTTATATAACCCGACATTTAATGTTATTAAAACATTTTAACCATAACCAAAAAATGCAAAATATAATATGTTAAAAACGTTTAAAAAATGTTTTGTGTTTGCTGGGATACAACCATACACACCCACACACCAATTTTGTTTAAAAAAAAGGAAAGGCACATCATTATAAGCTAACAACAATATTTGAATTCACATAAAGATTATTGCAGAACGGTATGAATCCGTGACTGGAATTCATTACCAGAACTCATCACGAACATCTCAAAACCAGATGCCTTCAAATCGGCACTACACAGGTGTGTTGGCCAATATAACTACCAAGTACCAAGTACGTTAACTATTGTCCAACCAAGCCACTTTTTCTAACACTTACGCTACGAAGGTGGGGGTGCAATCCCCAATTTTCTATTACAAATGTCACATATTATACCGTAATATTTGGTACTAATATAAAGGTTTGGGTCTCTTATATATCCAGTGATACCAAAATAAGGAAATTCCCCACCTAATGTCGCTATGACGTCATACTGTGAGGGCGCCCTCGCCAAACTGGAAAATCTTGCTATGTACAAAAAAGTATAGGCAAGACTAAACATGTTGTGAATCATAATGACAAAGAAGTATGGTTTTCAACGCAGGTTAAGTAAGTTTAAAATTTAACCCTGTACAAAGTTCAATGACCACATCCCACCAAAATCTACTCTATATTGGTAGAGTTTAAACCGTTACACACAACTAAATTTGTTCACTTACGTGAGCTTTCGACACGACGACTCTGTGTCTTTTTCAAACTGATGGTGACTGGCTTATCTACTCTGGTTCAATTCCTATCACGCATTTGATGATGTCAACTACTTATGGTAGCAGAGTAGCTTTGCTTCCCCCTCTTCCCTCCATGGTACATCCCAACCTGCCGGGCTCACCCAGTATCGGGATTTTACTTGGACTGATATTTTGTAGGTCGCATACCAATTATTCTTTAAGTAGGTAACAATAGAATTGATCACAATTACAGTAATGTTGCAATCAAGTCATTTCACTTGGTCTTATGAAGCCATAATACCCAATAGAGTCACATAGATCTGACATAACTTTTTCCTTGGCCGCAGGTAAAATTCATTTCTCCTCTGCTGATTGCGTACAACATGATGCTCCAAAAAAATGCTTAAATCATTGGCCTTGCCGAAACTTACGAATGACTTGTTTCAATGTGATCATATTTAAAATCAGTGTGAGAGGCAAGTAAGTACAAACATGCCAAGCATCTGATTAATTTAAATATTAGTGAATATTTACATAATTACTGATACCTAGCTTTCTGCTTCTCTGCATACAAAAGCTTACGTTTTATCAATAAGAATCGCAACTGTCAAACCCTTTGCCTTTCCCGCGCAAAGTAGGCCAAATGGCGCGTTAAGTTGATATCTTTATCGATGTTATACAAGGCACATGGCAGATTAAATGAAACGTTATGCATGGAATTCAATTGAGACGTATTACACTTTTGAAGAGGCTTGTTCCATTTATGGCTCATAATTGTGTTAAATGGGGAGGACGAATTACTTGTATTAGTTCTTGGAAGATTTGCAGATGTAAAAATAGAGCCTTCTTTAAAAAAAACCGCCATGTGCCTACTAATACTAGATCGTTACTTTATGTTCTGTTTCATTGCATGATCGATTATAAGCAAATGTATTCGGTATTTCTATCGCACTTTACCCGACCATGTCATGTAATAAAAGGCTTGAAAAGCTTCCAAAGGATTCGGTGGACCATTAGTAGGATTATTCTTTGCCCTGGCGATTGTAATGTGTTTTTTCCGCAACCAGATGTGCCGCCTGGTACAAACTTTGCAATATTGTACGATCATAGCTACTTCATATCTAATGAGTGTAATTCAACAGATATAAAATTACGACCCAAGGAGCTGAATAATACAGTAAGTTACGATAACGTGGTGTTGTTACTCCGTGTTTGTAACAAAATAATGCGCTAACAATCGAAGTAACACACCAATAAAGTCTTGATCATGACTGACAGTAATAGCATACATAATCACGTATAACCTCGTGCACCAAATAATCTATAATCACAAGCTTTCAAGTTGCTTTGTCCAGCATATTGGTAAACCGCAAATAGTAGCCTTGTGGTTTTGTTTTTTGTTTTTGAGTAGAAAAGTAGACTCTTGAAATGGCGCGAATAGTCCAAATGACCATCATTGATACATCAGACATCGATCTCACATCTGGCAACATATTCGCATACTGAGACACTGATTTCCGAGCGTCTGTATTTCCGTAGGGCTTTCAAACTGAATTATACATCTCCCTGGACTCACTAGATAACTATTTATAGCCACTTATGTCTACCACCATTACAGACTCATAAATGTAGAGCCATAAAGGAAATTGAAATGCCATTTTCTGAACATACTATTTAAATGAAACGTTCCGTGTTCATAAATTTTTGTGACACATTATCAAAAGATATTTTGATCTAGTATTGTACGATTATGGGCACGGAAACGCCTCATCTGCTGACAACTATTGCGGGTGCATGTTTTAAGAACGTTTTATCGTATAGCCAGGGTGTGTGCGAAGAAGGGTATTCATTTATCAGTGGCCATGATTAAAGCTAAGCGCTGCTTAAATGTTGTACAGTATGTAATAAAAGTAGACCTTTGACCCCTTATATTCAATATTTAGATGGAATTCCTTGATGATCACATAAGAAATGTACCTTTGTCTTTCAAACTACGTATGTATAAATTATATCATATATGAAACAGTATTACTAGCATAAAATCAATATACTATTGGGACACTGCCAAATCACGCAAAAAGGCGGGCCTTTTAAATTTCAGCGAAGGCACGTGTTTATAACGTTCGAGAACAGCAAAAGTACATGGTGCATTATACATGTATGTCTAGTTTTGGGCAGGAGTTAACATTAGGTCCTGAGTCTGCAAATCAAACAACAATCTGCGCATGCTTAGGTGGGATGATCGACATGATCGATACAACATGCTGGAAATGTATGAAAATTGCACACTTTCTTGTAAATAGGGTTCAAAATATTACAAAATGCTATGTAAATAGAAATTTAATAATTCATGTGATATTTTAATGGAAGATCTCAATCTGAAATAAACAGAAAATTTTTAAATATAAATTTCTCTTTCAAACTATGACCCCTCTCTTTGTACCACTACTTTTTGTATAAATGTAACAATAGTAGAATAACAATAATATTAATCACGGTTTCAATTATATTTCTAGGGAGACTCACGTTTTAATGTTTTGGGGTTAGTCAACCAAATTGGCAAAAAAAAAACCAACTAAATTTCCATTGTTGGCAATATCAAAATGTTTAGAGAAAGAAAAGCCTTATTTTTGCATAATTATATTTGACCACACATTTAAATAAACTGAAACCTTTACAGCTCGTGGTTTTATGAGTTGGAAGTGTGTGTACTACTACTATTCCGAAAGGCAATACTCTCCATACTTTAATTCCAGAGAAAATCTAAAATCTAAAATATACAACAATACCTCATTTCAGCATCTTATTTCCCTTAATAAATCGACTTTTCAGCCAGTGACTGTAGATCATTGTTTTTATGCTAATACGCTTACGTAATCAAGTGTGCGATATCATTTTACATGTGTTGTTTGAAAGACAAAGGTACAATGTTTATGATAGAGAAATGCCTTATAAAAATCCATGGGGGTCACAAGACAACTTTCATTACATACTGACCGACTCTCGTATTGTCCTCAATAAACCCGTTAACATGAAATCACGCAATAATATTGAAATATGAAAATTATGTTTAAAATGTGAAGGTCTTTGTTTTTACGAAATAATACAAATATATTTAGAGAGGTAGATGCGATGAACAGTATTAACATTATTGTTAAGTTATGAATGGGAGGGGAACCGGTTTGCTGCTGTTGGAAATATCACGATAAAACTAGCAACAGACTGAAAATATACGATCTACTAAGTGAGCAGTGCATTTACGAAATTCAACAATCAAACAACCTGCAGAAAAAAATGCTTATATTTGAGTACGGCTAAAGTTACAATAGTGTGAAAGCGTATACAAATGTGTACCGGTATGCGAGATACTGGTGAAAACGATCTATCCAGAAGGCGAATACTCAAGCACTATAGCTTCCTCCGAGGAGTTGAAAATGGCGCTATTGCTATCACCTTGAGGCCACATATTGGCTCGTGAATAGATGAGAAAGATAACTGAAGTATCTTTTTTTATATTTAAGAACTATATTGCTCTTATTTGTAGTAAACATGGTGAAAATCATTAGAACTGCCATACGTGGAAGCAATCAGATCTGGAAGAAGCAGCACCACCAGGGGTAAAGCGAGATAAGTTTATCCTCTTTAAAAAAATGTTCATTCTATAAAATAATACGTGGAATACATGATCGGACATTTTGATAACTACTATAATAGTTTAATGGTGGAGTGGTTAGGCCAGAGATAACTGGTCGTCATTAATGATTGAAACAGTTATTCAGCCACTGCATTTGACTTCCTGTTTGGTGTGAGTATGCAAGTCAGGGCATGGTACTTCCCTAATATTATCTTGCTTGAAATAAAACAAGGGAAACAAGCAAGGAAAAAGGCAAAGAAACAGACAATCATTGACGTGATCGAATGTTTTCGGTATCTTTTTATCTTGCTCTTTTCGGCTTCACTTTCACGCCCACTCAGGCCAATAAGGGTGCGTATTTAATTGATTGATGTGACTCGTAGCGTATGTAAGACACGTGTGAAATAATTAATTACCCTTGCCTGTTATAATCAATACAATGAAAAGGAAATAGAGTGTACAGGTAGCCAGCGTTATTGTTCCATGAATTAATGTTACGCTTGACCACCAAAGCAAAGTACAATTACCCTCAAGACAGTGTGCCTTAGCCCTATCCATTCTATTCCTCTTCATTTTACACAACTTCCTAATACTAATGATATTCACAATTTTATAGCGGTAATGAATATACGATAAACAGCAGTTCAAATGCTGTTTTACTACAGTTTAAACACTATTGTTTTTTAGAACACTATGTAACTCCGACTGTCTATTGAAAAGCAGCTTTGGTTACTGAAAAACGATAGGTTTGGAAATCGCCATTCGCATCTTTCCCGTTTAACGTTTTGCTAACGGGCTAAGGGGTTGTATAACGATGAAAAGGTTTGGGTGTACAGTTCTGTTTTTAGTCCACAGTCAAAATTCAAGTGAGAAGTTTTATGAAATATACGACTAACAATAAACCAATGGACAATTTCATGCTGAAATGGCATAGCTCTCTCCTTGGCTAAGCATTGTACGTTGCACATGATGCAGTCATGGTCCATGGCAAAGGCGATTCGACCTTTGTGGCATTAAACCCAGTTAACAGGAAATTAATCCAGTAAATCGATTCAGTAAAGCAAATAAGCTCATGCATTCGATCACTAACGGCAACAAGCTTCGGTCGATTACCCCAGCTGCAGCGTGTGTAAACTCTAATTTGCATAGAGGCTGTACGTGAAATTATTGATTGGCTCCAAACAAAGGATTTGAACCGGTGCACGTAATCATGGCGCAGTGCAGTCCATTCAATCAAATGTTGTCATCAACCTATTTGATCGCAGGGCATTGTTATGTGTGTGAGACGAACTGTCGCGGTTGATTGCAATCAAACAAACGATGTCTTATGTATTACTTTGTTCCGTGATGAAAATCGTGATGTTTTATTCAATCACTCTTGAAAAATATATTTCTTTTGTAGGCCTATTACTTTGTTTTGTGATGAAAATCGTGATGTTTTATTTCATCACGCTTTAAAACAAACGATTTCTCATGTATTACTTTGTTTCGTGATGACAATGTTGATGTTTTATTTCGAAAAATTGATTTCTTATGTATTACTTTGTTTCGGGATGAAAATCGTGATGTTTTATTTCATCATCACGCTCTAAAACAAACGATTTCTTATGCATTATATTTGTTTTGTGATGAAAATCGTGATGTTTTATTTCATCACGCTCTAAACAATAATTATAGTTACATGCATTTCAAGAAAAAAATCTTATTAAACGGTAGGCCCTATGTTGTTTAGAAAAAATGTAGAAAGTGATGATGATGATGATGTCAATGATGATGATGATGATGATGATGATGATGATGATGATGATGATGATGATGATGATGATGATGATGATGTCTCCAAAAGTGTCCCGGTTTGTTTTTCTTGCCCTAAATCGTGCGTATCTATTAATAAGGCACTTCAATAATCAATAATCAGTCCCGTGACGGCCTCCACTAACTAGCTACTAACTTGGGTTTATGGGCGCTGATATTTCATGTTCACTGTCACTTATTTATCAGAAAAGTGCGACCCTTTGTCAATCACCTACAGTACCCAATTTCGGCATACTATATAAAGAAACTCATCATGATGATTGCCAGAGAATACCTAAAATGTAGCTTGTACCGTTTTTTTGTGGCATCCTTCAGAAGTGAGCGGTCCGATACCAATATTTTCGGTCAAATCTCCATTCAATTAACACGGGGAGTTGGCTAGCTATGCCTTGCCCTCACTCATATTTTACAAAAGTGCGACTATTTCTGAACATCTAACCTAGCTGTAATTTTAGGTCATGTTAGAAAAATATATTTGCTAGAAGTTTGGAGAATACCTTAGATATTGACTGGTTATTTTTCACACAGTGATGTTAACCAGGCAAGTGCCCATTCTTACAACGTACATCATTTGTAGGGGTCACGCGTCAATGGTGAGAGCAATGTGTATTGTGTATAGGAAAACGGACAGTAACTGCAGTATGAACAATCGTCATTAAAACACAATTGTTATATTATGTCCCATTCCGAAGATAATGTAAGTCAACATAGGCAGCCCCGGCTGGATGAACGTGAACGCGGTACAGTCAGTCTATTCTGAAGTACAAAGTACCGACGCGGACGCACACATTGTGCAGAGACAGAGACGCAGCACTGCGCAATGTTTACGCGCTGTATACGCGAGCGTTGTCACTTTGTACTTCAGAGTGGACAAACTGTAGGTAAACACGAGATGTCGCGTGATACCAATACCAATTGGATAACCGATCGGGACTCTTGAATAGTAACAAACTGACGTAGCACGTTCACGTACCACGGTCACCTAGTGATGTGTAAACTAATGTCGATATGCTCGTGCGCCTAAGTTGAACAAGTGAATTTAAGGTTGATTGCAGTCAGGGCCTCGATGATAATTTTATTGGACGCAGCGTCAAATTGCGGACGTTCCCTCAATGCGTTGACGTGCACACATCACGTTTAAAGACGCCGCAAAATTGAACGCGTGAATCAGCTGCCTTGATGCGTTGACGCTACTGACCGCACCGAGCCAAAAACACCATGACTATTTTTCCTGTTTGTTAAAATGTCGCTGACGTCAGTGACACGGAAATTTGTCGCTATATGCTTGTCAATAACGGCACCTTCTCGTTGTTCCGAAGGCTCATTATTCCGTGAAACTGAGAAGGTAATCAAACGAAGGAATTAAGAACCTTACGTTTGGAATCACTAGCCTCGCTAAATGAAATAAGAAACGTTAAAAGTAGCCTAGCAAAAACTTTTTACTTATATTCTACTTCTCTCTTGTCCCGCACTGATGTAGTCTCGCTATGCAGTGTTTGTTTTGCTTCAGTTGTTTTACAAAATCCATCAAATATTCATCGAGCCAGGTACCTTGCTCATGTCACCTTAAGATGAGGTATAGTCGGTGGAAAGCAAATTGATTTTTTGTTTTGCTCAAGGCATTTTCAATACACGACACCGTCTCGTTGATTTTTACCTATTTTACTCTAAGGTACACAGCAATTATGTGAGTGGACTAATTGATGTTGCGTTGTTATATGTTTCCCAATGTCCGCTTTCAAATATCTCATGTCAAATCTCATATGTCTCAGGGAACATTGAACCAACTATTTGACACGTTAGCTTGTATATTTGGAGAACAGTCTTGTAAGTCAGTTGTCCAATATGATCATAGAAATTTATGATTCGAATTTTTTGATCGAAAAATTCCTTTAAATTTGGATCGGTCGTCTGCAGTCAATTTTCGCGCGTGGAGAGGGCTATTGCCCAACCAAGTACAAAAAAGTGCAGGAAATAGATACCATGGCGCAAATTACATACATAGTTGAATAGAAGTGTAAGATAATTGTGTCCAACATGCCGTAAGCACTCTCGCACCTCATATTGTGTTCTTGAACTGCCTTTATAAGGGCTGATAGATCTCATGTGTGCTTGGCTAGGGTGATATTTTTCACAATTTGACGCGTCTTTTTGTTGGCTATATCTTGTTAGATTGACTGCCATGAATGTTTGTTTCCCAATGGAATGATATCTAACTTTAAGTCGTAAATAATGAAAGATTGTCTTTAAAGTTTTTGTGGGAAATGAAGTTGTTTTAGACTTACATTGACTATTGCAATCTGAATTTGAAATGTTCATTCATTGTCATACTTACTCGAAGCAGGGAAGTGAGTCTCTCACTTCCCTGCCTGAAGTAATATAACTCCTAGGTTATGTGAGATGGCTTGCTGCTCCAATAGTCAGACCAAGCTTACATTACACCTTTACTGCTCTTGAACATTGGTTGTTGAAGGATTTCCTTTAAGGGTATACGATGTATTGTTGGTCGAAGCAGCAGAAAAAAAGTGTAGTTCACAGCAAAAATTGCATTGCATGTAGAAGAATTCAAATATCACAGATATACTTTTGTAGGTCCTGTGGTCCTATGTTGTAAAGAGGGCTGCAACAACATCACTTTTGTAAAACATACGTAACTCATTAACAACAATAAATTAAGCAAGTTTTCAAAGTATATGATTTGTAGAATGAACTTTTGCAAAACACCAAAGTGTTATTTTTCAATAATATATTGATTCAGATAATGAAAATCGATTTTTTTGGCTGCTTCGACCAACAATACCTCGTATACCCTTAACACGCCAGTTGCTTTGCTGAAGTAAAGTTTTCTGTGCGATTTTCAAACGTAGGTATCAAACGCCCGCGCATCTATTCAAAATCCCGTTGCATGAGAGTTGCATCACGGCGTTTGGAAATCCCTAAACGCAAGCTCTCTATTATGTTTTTATTCGTAAAAGCGCACATCTACCATTGTCTGCCAACTTCTTTATATTACACGCGGTTTGTCTATTACTTCTCTGTTGTCTTTGTTTTATTGTTCTATAATGTCTTGTTCGATGTTCGGTGTTTGTGCCAGCTGTAGTTTTGGTTGTTTTCATACACATAGGGCGGAAATGATATCATACCTTGGGATATCCTTTATCATGTTAGATGAAGAACTTTGTTTGCAAAAGGCCTTACATCCACTTTTTGACTTTTTAAGAAAAACAGCTTTTTTTAATTGTGCAATTATTACTTGTTCGATTTGATTCATTTTGGTTTTGGATAAAGTGTTAATGAATAGAAACTAAAAGAAAAGATTTGGTACAATTTTCAAGCTGTCCTATTTATTTTATTACTTCTTTTATATAGCGCCTTTTGTGGATATAAGGCAATATAAATTTACCCCTTTTCTAGACACCACATTTGGAATCAAATTTGAGCCCATTTTGGCACAACTTTATGTAACTTGATTAGTATTTTCAAAATCAAAAAGAAAAATTGAAATATCTCATTTACTTTTTTAATTATGAATTTTAAATTAAATTCGGAAAATATTTTCGACCATATTTTGAGTATTTCCGAAAATATAACATTCAATGTTAATTAATTTTTTTCAAACATAGTGACCCCAAAATAATCCCTTTTTTTTGGTTTTAGAACATTCAAAACTACTGTGATACACCAAAAAATTAAAACAAAACTATTTCCCTAAAATTTTATATTCATCCCAAACAGGAAATATACGATATCTCTGGAAGGGAAGGTGGTATGAAGGTCAAACAACCACCAAAATGTGTATTTTTTACCACACTATATAAATGTCATGCCAATAACTCAATTTCAGCTAGGTGAGTGGCCTTTTGCAATAGAGACTCATGTCGTATTTTATAATTATTGTCAAGTTCATCATCAGGATAAAAACAAATCACATATTATATACTGAACACTGGTTAGATTTCAATTTTTAATACATTCACAATTGCGTCAAATACAACAAATATGCGCACTCCAACTTCTCACTATTTTGGACTGTCACTTAACCTGGCCTTTAATGAGTTGCAAGTCCAAAGCAATCATATTTGATACTCAAATGTCTCTATATAATAATCCAATGGACGCCAAAGAATGAAAAAATGCCAAACTTGAAAATTTGCAATAAGTATAGTATAACGATTAGAAGTCGTTCGCCTTGTACTTACTTTTGCTACTTATTTGCCCTGAAGCATAGTCTATCTCAGTGTCATCGTATCATGTGCCTCTGAGGTTCATAGAAGTTCACCATAATAACAAAATGATGACAATATCCATATAATTTCAATGAAAGGGCTCAACCTTGGTCGGATATGTATCTAATGAATTTCGTATCCATAAAAAAACATCATTAATGTCCATACCATGCCTAGAGCAGCTACGCATCATTAAATTTATTAGAATGTTACCCGTTGCTTTGGTGATACAAGTCAACCTTGGATTGCAAAATGTGCAACTTTAGTATTCCCATGGGGAATTTTAAAATTTCACAAGCATTCCAACATTTCGTTCCTTCATGTCCTTTAAAGAAACTAATGATGAAAATGGTTTAGGGCAAAGATTAAACGTCATTTTGAGTCCACAATTTGGACCACAAAACTTCTGAAGCCTTGACGTCCTGCCGTGCACTCATAAAAAGAATTTTCCCGCCCAAAGCAAATCATCAGACGATCGGCCTGCTGTTTTCTCCGCGGCATGTTTAGGCTCAATTTACTCGTTACTCTACACTTATCATGCAGAAAATTACAACCTTTTAGTGGTCTGGAAGTGGCAAATGTCGTCTGACTCTCAAACATAGCTATAGTCGTTGTATATTTGATGCTAACATTACAAGAGTATGCACGAACATACACTATATACATCGAGATGAGTATATTGTTATTGTTAAAAGCACATTTATTTGATCGAAGAAAACAACTCCATGCCAAAAAGTTAACTTAAGTTCCATTAGTAGATATTATAAACATAATTTGAAGAATAGAGAAACGTACAATATAGCAATAAATGCAAAATAATATCGGTCAATATAATCGCACAGTAGAAAAGCAATCTATTTTTTCCGTCTCCAAAATCCATATTTATTAAGTTTGCATTCATATAGATACACCACAATTGCTGGGTAATTGCCAGTGGGAATCGCATATCACCTTCAGAATATATCAATAAAACACTTTGCGACAGCAAATGTAAATGTAAAAAGGGATTTTAAATCAAAACGTATTATCTTGTCCAGAAAGAATAATAAAAACTTTTTTTTTAACTTTATATTTCTTACAACTTAAATCTAGGCATAACTCTAGAAAGGGTAGAGTGGATCTTGTAAAAGCGTAAATCCATCCCAACCTAAAAGAATACTCTGACTGGTATATTTATTATTAGCTGGATGGTTCTGGGATTATACCAGTGCCGCCGAGAGCCATTACGGGCTCGGGGGTAAAATGATCGCACGGGCCCCTTTTTACGGTCACTATGGACCCATTAAGTATGCTTTCTTTATTTCTTAGGGGCCCCTAGGACCCCTTAACCCCTCTTGTCGGTGGCACTGGGGATTATTAGTGATAAACTATCTGTGTTGATATTATTAATTCCGGTTATTTGTTTGAACCAAAATATCTGAACAATTCAGCAGCACAGTGATCCCTGTATTGCATGAAGGAGGCTGAGATCATTTGCACGGAGCAGGGTAGATATAAACGCTGGGTGAAGAAGGCTGTAGAAATAAGACAGAGGGACGTATAACTATGGACAGAGATGAAAGGAAATATGCATATCAATTATCTCACATTTTCGATGAGTTTCTGCAACAGAGACAAGTGTTGATAAAGGCAACAGTATTTGCTGAAACGTACATAAGTAAGTGCATTTTCTGGATCAGATACAACGATCCTGATGAATTTGTTCAATCATGAACAACACATTACATTTAGAGAGGATTGGCCAGTGTTTGACGTTGTTCCATTCCTAGCTTGAATAGAGATTCCGTGCTATAATTCTACTGGTAAATAATTTCATCCGTTGGCCCTTAAGTCTTTATCATGTTTATTCTCGAGTGTTTATCTCGTCCGATATCGAGTGCCCGGCGGAAAGTACTTATCATATCCCTACATATGTAAATATATTTCCTGTATGAGGTCCTTCTTATTCATAAACTAATAAAACAGGAAAGGCTATTGAAAAGGTTGAAAGCAAAACTTTCAGCTGATAAGTAGTCGTAAAATTGGGGTATTGCAGTGGACATCCATACATCCCCTATGGAAGACATGACCTTAATCTCCCACACAGGAGTGGACATTTTAAGGTAATCCCATTTGAAATTCACACTCCCTGTGTGGAAGATTAAGGCCATATCTTCCATAACGGTTTTATGGATTTCAAGTAGAATAGCCCACATCAGTCTTTTTGAAGTATGGCGGGCACAAAAAGAGTGGGCGTACTTTGATTTGGGTAATCTTTTCAGGTTGAGAAAGCATACTAAAGATTACCCAAATGAAAGTACACCCTCTGCTTTTAAAAAAAGCCTTATGGTGCTGTACCCAACCGGTTACTCAGCAATACCCTTACACGTAAATACTATAAAAAGTGTCATATCCATAAAAACATATATTTTCTATTATCTACCAACTAATTCATATTGGGTTAGAGTATGTCAAAAACTGTTAAATTTCCTCAAGGTCATAGTTTACCCAACTTATGCGATATCAACTCATCTGATACCAAACAACCACTACACACCAATTATTTCTCACGGAATAAATCGATTTTTATAATTATGAAATAAAGAAGAACACTTGACATGCTTGAGGTGATTTTTTAAAGTTATCACTTGAGGTGTTTTAACTTCAAGGGAATATTCCCTAAGTCGATAATTTATATGAATATTTCCATAGATATTATGGTGATTTTAGTAGTGCATGGGCGCTATGGCAACACATATGTTATCTGCAGTAGATGACTAAATAAAAATAGATTTTGTAAGACGACAGTTCAATTTTGTTTGATAGCGTCAAATATGCTGATATTGTCAGGGTTCATTGACCTATTAATTATTTTCTGATAGCTTGACGATGTCCAATTAGCTTAAAACTAATTAAGGTAAACCTTTATGGAGTACTAAATAAATTATAAAAGCAAATCCTATGATTTATATTCATATTTCAATACAATCAATTTAGAACTGATATTTATTCGCATAGATATTAATATGACCTGACAAATCTAATTAAATTCTAACAAATTAATTATCTAGAAATATTCACTTAGCTTGTTAATGACAAATTTATCCAGTGTCTTATAGCTGGAACACGTTACATTCTTGTCTCTTAAGAAATGCTGAAAAACACGCGTTTATATCGTTTTTATAATGAATCTTGCTCCTTCACTGTCATTTTCCATTAGATGTACGAACAAAATTTCAACCAAGTAATATTGGAACCACGAAACGATCCGGTAGCTAGGTGCCAGGCACTTCGATTTACTTAGAACCTTGAAATTTATCCGAATTAGGCTTGATTTAAAAGTTCTTGACTTTTTTCTCACCAACTTGCTGTTTATGAATTAGTTAGTAGGCAACAAGCATTAATTTCATAGATTGGTGAAAGTGAGATTCTTTAGCCTCGTGTGGCTTGGTACACGCTTTCACAGAAATTACTTACTTACTTGGTACTTCTCACTTGAAGAGCTAAATAAGTGCATGAGTACTAAATGGACATGTAATAGAATGCTTTAGCAAGGAATACAAAGAGAGAGGCTAGAGTTATATTTATGACTTATACGTTAATTAACCCGTTACGTTTGCTTCATTTTGCTGCAATAAGCCTTCTTTGTGTGATGTGACGTCAGTACCCAATAACCATTACTTATTGCAAAGTTTCAGCCTAGTAATCGGAGGTTGCTTTGTATCTCTATGATATAATTTTTTTTAAATTTGTGATTCGTTTTATCCTCACTTGCTAATGCTATTCAACTCAATTAGATGATGAGCGGTATATCATTAACAGGTTTCATCTCAAACTAGAAAACATATTATTGAAATATTTGTTTGATATCAAATAACACTCCAAATATAATTGAAACAGTAGAGATAAAGTATGACTTATTCAGAGATACTAATTAAACTGAGTGTCAGAATCTTAAACGATATTAACTGACAACAAGTAGACTAATATATGTTGATTCCCAATGTCGCATCAGGTATCATATTTCTATTAAGGGTGTATCAAGTCACATCTTTGCTGATTTATTAGTGATACCTCGAAGGAATTGGTATACTACTATTAGTATTAGATTTCACAGATTGAATTTTGTTATTCTATTCTCAAGAAGTTTATATTTTAAAGCGAATTTGTGATTCATCAAGAGCAATATGATGTACAAATATCTGTCAACTTACCATTATGGAAAGTAAAAACATTTATTCTTCAACTTAAGCTAAATGGAGAATATTAATGCTTCATCTGGTGTCATATTCAAATTGAATTGTGAATACATTCTCTTCTGTTATTTTATCAACAAGTATCAAGTGCTGAAAAAAAATCTTATTCTGTCCAGGCTTTTGATGTCATTTCAATATCAGCGTGTTTGTCCAAACAGGACTGAAATACTGATTTATTTATAAAGGTCCAATATTATTCTTTACCAGCTCGGTTATTTTTCTACGACCTGAAATTTAATTAATCTTCTGTAAGGGTGAGTCACGGGTTCATTTAATTGTCTGTCAGTAGAATAAATTATTGTTGTCTTTCTTTTTTTTTAATTATCGGTTGCTCACATGCACAATGATCTCAATGCGTTTTATAAATAGCAGGTTGGCTATATCGACAAGATCTGTGTTTTGTACTTGAATATGAAACGTGTACTTGCACTACCGTACATCTATCTTGCAAGCTGATCTAAAATGATAAAGTTTCTACTTTGGTTACCACAAAACATGGGTGGAATTCACACAATGTACAAATAGTCAAACGGATCGTTAACTGGATCAGACTTTTTGAATTGTATCTAATCAGCCTGTCTAATAATAGTGGTTTAGTTAACCGAATAACATTGAAATCACAAAACGATCAGGTGTACAAAAAGAAAAGCTAGAATTATATATGAATTATGCGTTAACCCGTTATGTTTGCTTGTTTTTCTGCAAAACTTATTATATAGGCAGTGGTAGGTAAGCCTTATTTATGTGATTTGACGTCAGTACACAATATATATATAATAAGTTTTAATCTAGCAATCGGAGGATGCTTTGAATCTTTATTATATAAATTTTTTTTAAATTAATGACTTGTTTTATCTTTACTTGCTATTCGACTCATTTGGATGATGAGCGGTATTTCATTAGCCAGTTTAATGTCAATACATCTCAAACTAGAAGCCTATTATTTGTATCGTATCAAAAAACACTCCAAAAATAATTGAAACAGTATAATATCATAGATAAAGTATAATTTATTCAGAGATTTTCAAATGCAAATTAAAATCTTCGTCGGAAACTAATTAAACTGAGTGTCAGAATCTTAAACGATATTAACTGACAACAAGTAGATTAATATATGTTAATTCCTAATGTCGCATCGGGTATCATATTTCTATTAATGGTGTATCAAGTCACATCTTTGCTGATTTATTGGTATTAGATTTCACAGCTTGAATTTCGTTATACTATTCTCATGAAGTATATATTTTAAAGCGAATTTGTGATTCGTTACGATCAATACGCTGTACAAATATTTGTTAACTTACCATTATGGCAAGTTAACCACTACTTTTACAGATTTATTCTTCACCCTGAGCTATATGGAGAATATTAATGCTTCACCTCGTGTCATATTCAAATTAAATCGTGAATATATTTTATTACTTCTGTTATTTTATAAACAAGAATCAAGTAAAGCAGAAATCTTATTCTGTCCAGGCATTTGAGGTCATTCAATATCATCATGATTGTCCAAACAGGACTGAAATACTGATTTATTTATAAAGGTCCAATATTGTCTTTACCAGCTCGGTTATTTTTCTACAACCTGAAATTTAATTAATCTTCGGTAAGGGTGAGTCACGGGTTCATTTAATTGTCTATCAGTAGAATAAATTATTATTGTCTTTTTTTAATTATCGGTTGCTCACATGCACAATGGTCTCAAGAATCAAGAATCACTAACCGCGAAATGTGGATATCCAACTAGTTTTCCTCGCAGGGCTACAAAGAACCACTAACCGCGAAATATGGATATCCAACAAGCTTAAACTATGAATTAGCCCCGATAGCGGGTAGGGTCTGAGGAATGAGGGAAATTATGGGGTAAAAAGAAAGAAAAAGACAAAAATATGAAATGGCTGACGGGCTGTCTCTACTGGATGACGGGGTGTCGGCAACGAAATCCATTTTCCGGTGTTTGTTTTTTGTAGAATAGCCTAATCTGATCGTTTGTTTGGATCATACTGGCTGAATTGTAGCTAATATTTGACGTATAAACGTTTTACCTCGGTTTTATGAATGAATGAATGAATTCATTCATTCATTCATTCATTCATTCATTCATTCATTCATTCATTCATTCATTCATTCATTCATTCATTAATGTTTTAATGTATTTATTTATTTATTTATTTATTTATTTATTTATTTATTTTCTTGTTCATTCATTGATTACCCACATGTACTACGAAGGGGTGGCATCCTAAGGCACAAAAACACATGTGTTAACACCCAAATGGCTTAAGCTATAATCGCAGATCCATCAAACCCCTTCATAGTTTTGGTTACAAAAATGGCTCAATAGAGCGAGGGTAAAGTAAATACTTAATCTTTGCTTCCGGTATGTAAATGCTATTCTTATGAAGAGACATTTCTAATATTTCTTTCCTTTTTTGTCATTTTCTTTCATGTCCATCTCTGTCTACCAACTCGTCCCTTCATCACAATATCAGGTAAGTTGTGTTTAAATTTGTGAGCAGTTTTTGAAAGAGTCTAATAATAAGATACGTTGGCATAGAGTTGCATATGTTGCTCCCAAAATAATTTATGCGGAAAATTTATCAAATTTTGTTTTAAACCTGTTGGTTCAATAATCTTAACAATTACTTGGGAAAATTATATTCACAGTTTTTCATAGTGAGGTAACACTATCTGTTATAGACCGTATGCTTAGGCTCGTCCGAAATCTTTCAACATTTAAAATTCAATAAGATTA